>NC_026751.1:1215159-1255159 GCF_000149245.1 Cryptococcus neoformans H99 | reverse complement strand
ATTTTATTGCGCTTCTGATCGGTGCGGTGGAGCCAACGCAACAACGAACTGTGGCGCAACTTCCCGTCTACCCGTCAGTAAATAATGCAACCACCCTTCTCTTGTCATGCATGCATAGTCGTTATGGTACAGAGGTCGGTCATGAGTGGCAAGTTATGTTTCTCTTTTTCCTCTAGTTTTAAGAATTAAGTGTATTCGATCCGGCTTCTTTTTATTCTCCATCTTTACTCGGTAGCAAGTCCTTGCCCTTTATCATCAGCATCATCCAGCGCCCTCTTTGCCATTTGTGCAAGAATATCGGGTCTGTCTGCAAACTCGATTAACCGAAGACGAAGGGCATAGCAAACTTTTGTGCGAACGACGGTCGGTCAAGCCAAGCCAAGTCAGCATTCGTCGTGCGGCGGCCCTTTCACAATCGATAAACCCACCCTTCTCAATCTTTTCTAATGATCTTTGAGTCTCTTCTTGTTTCTTTGAGAGTTGTCTGATAGCATCTGGATTGACCGCGTCAAAATCTCCAAAAAAAAACGAAACTATTCAGCTTTTGACGGGTTGCGGAACGTCCATGGGGCAGGAGCCAAACTTACGAGTCTTGACAGTTCGAACAAAGTCGCAGATAGATAATGGAGTCTCATGATCACCAGTACCGAGAGCTTCAGGGGGGTTCACGTCATTTAGCTTTTTTCCCGAGAAACTTGCGGGGGGTAGTCTTGACTTGACTTTGACATTTTAAACGTACCGTTTGTTGCATATCGCATTAACTCGCCGGTAAGGTCAGACATTCCCAGGATGTAATCTTCCGGCGTGACAAAGATCAACTATACATTCCCAACCATTTTCATTAGTCTTTAGGAAACTGCGGCCACGGGGAATCGGGGGGGAATTGAGAAGGCGAAAACTTACAGATTCGCCATTCTCGTCAGAAAGCGCTTTTTGCACATTGTCAAGAGGCACAAGACCACCATGTTGCAGGTACCACATGAATGACAACGCTTCGATGTACTCTTCAAGTCCAGGTGTTCTTTCAAAGAGCTCTTCATCAGGATTAATGCCATCACTGCCAAGGCCGACCACAACTCACATGGACTTTCTCCACTTCCAAAATCCACTTGTCCAACTTTCACCCGCCCTAGCATCGCTCAACTCTTGCCTGATCGTCTTGAACACTTCAGCAATCTCTCTTTCCTTTTTCTCCGCCTCTCTGATGTTTTTCTGTCGTTGAGCTGGCTGGGAAGTGGCTCCTCGGTGGAGGTGGAAGATGAGTTTCTTGGACAGCTGGGTGATTGATCGAGAGAGGATGATGAGCTTTTCTCGCAGGGCATTCTACAGGGGTAAGTCGGTTAGCACATTAACACATCGGTACAATAAGGGAAGATGAAGAGACCTTACCTCGTCATCCAGCTCGGCCCGGTAAGCCTCAAATGTCTGACCCAAATGCTGTCTCCTCGATAAGGTCGCGAGAGATGATGATTCTGCCACGGGCATCTCGACGTCTGCTGCGGCCATTTTTTTTATCGTTTCTTGTTTCAGTGTTTTCCGCAGAGTAGCTATTAGCCTGTTCAGGATGTCAATGTGGAGGCGAGTGACAAAAACGCAAGGGCAGAGTTAAATATGCTGGATAAGGTTATCGCATGGATATATCCATCGTCGGTTCTGCGAATCTTGCATGGTTGCTAATAACGGACGAAAGATTATGAAGGCGGACATCGCCGCTTACTTTGTAGTACTGGCCGCCGCCCCAGCCGACCGCGATTGGTGATGTTTTCAAACAGCAAACAAAATGCCCAGCCAAAACTCCTGTTACTTGTTATAATGCAGCTGCAATAGAGTCTTTTACGATGACCGTGTATAGGAAAGAAGTAGTTGATCGCGATACTGATTAGTTATGGAAATAGGTCCGAGATCCGTTGACCATTTTGTTGCTGTTGAGAATCGATCGTTGATCATTTTGCGGTTGGGAATCGATCGTAAATTGTACAAATGTTGTCCCGATCTGTGTACGTTCATTGCACCCATTCACACGTCCATCGTACATGTATATTAGCAACCGCCTTCATTCCGGGATGACTAGACGGCTTCCATTTTTGTTCTTGGCTCGTAACAAACGCGCGCTAGGAATAGCAAGAACCATTGAAAGTCCGCAGAATCGCACTTTCGTCGCGTCGTGCTTGGGCGTTACCCAGTTGATTTTGGGTACTTGCTTGCATCCGGAGCATCTGTGTCAGGTTGCATTGTATACTATCAGCGTTTCGGTTGGTGGATTGGATTGGGTCTGAAATTAGAACAGCAGAGTGGACCGTTCGGACGGAGGGAGGAAACCAAACAAACCGAGGAGAGCGTGGGAAAGAAGCGCTGCGCCCTACCTCCACCGGCGCATGCTCCCTGACGACTGAAGGTTACGTAACCAATGCCACCTCGACGGTCCAGCGTTCAGATGCGGCCATGGCACACTTGGCTTCTCTATCCATCTCCCCCGCAATGACCCGCCCCTCCCTGCTGCACGCACAGACGCATGCGCTCCTCACGCTGCTCAACCTCAACAACCCGCCGCCCGCAGCCCCGGCGACGGCCGCCGGCCCGTTCCCCCGCCCGTCCTCGCCCGGCACGCCGTTCGACGACGGCGCCCAGCGGCCGCTGGTGTGGAAGGTGCTGATCCTCGACGACGCCAGCCAGGATGTGCTTGCCACCACGCTGCGGGTGCAGGATCTCCGGGAGCAGGGCGTCACCCTCCACATGTGAGTCCCCCCTCGCCGGCCGCCGCCGTTGCTCATGCCCCCAAAGGCAGCTGCATTCCGCGCGGCCGCCGCTCGCCGATGTCCCTGCAGTCTACTTTGTCTCCCCCACGCTCGCCAACATCCGCCGCATCGCCGAGGACCTCAGCCCGCCGCTGTACGCCTCCTACTACCTCGCCTTCACCTCGTCCCTCCCACGCTCGTTGCTCGAGGAGCTCGCATCACTCATCTTGTCCAACGACCCCTCCGGACAGACCGGCCAGCTCATCGCCAGCGTCACAGACCAGTTTCTGGACTTTGTCGTCCCCTCGCCGAACATGTTCTCCCTCTTGCCAAGGAGAGAGCTCAAGCAGGATCCCGACGGCACCGCGGGGAAGGGGAAGAAGGGGAAGGATGCCAAGGAGGAATGGGTGGAAGGAAGGGCAAGCTACGTGGTCCTCAACGACCCGAGGGCGACAGAGGTGGATATTGAAGAAGAGGTCGGACGTATTGCCAAGGGACTGTTCAGTGTGGTCACCACGATGAGTATGTCCCGACTAGATGTCAAGGATGGACCAAGGCTGATTATTTTGGCAGACATGACGCCTATTATCAGGTGTCCTCGAGGCAATGCCGCCGAGATGGTCGCTCGCCGTTTAGACGCCAAGCTGCGTGACCATATCGCATCAACCTCTTCCCGCAATGCACGCGATGCATACAGTGTCGATGCTCTCCAGCGTCCCCGTAAGTTTCCCCAAGACAACTCTTTAAATACCATTGCTGACGGACCTCGAACTAATAGTCCTCGCCATTATGGACCGAAACATTGACCTTATCCCCATGCTCTCCCATTCTTGGACATACCAAGCTCTCGTGTCCGACGTACTCGACATGAAACTGAACAGAGTCACCGTCTCTTCCCCCGAAAACGGTCGTCTCACAAAAAAATCTTACGATATTGATTCCAAAGATTTCTTCTGGGCCAAAAACGCGGGCAACCCTTTCCCAGCCGTGGCGGAAGATATCGACACCGACCTGAGCAAGTACAAGACGGATGCGGCAGAAATCACGCGGTCGACGGGGATAAGCGATGTCAATGACGTTTCCCAAATCGACTTTACGTCCAACACTGCAAACTTGAAAACCGCCATTACCGCCTTACCCGAACTCACCGCGCGCAAACAGATTCTCGATACGCACATGAACATTGCCACCGCATTGTTACAATCCATCAAAGAACGTGGGCTGGACAACCTGTTCCAAATCGAGGAAACAGCGGGCAAACAGACAAAGGCTACCATCCTCTCCGTCTTGAACGGCGCTACCGACGAACCTGGACAAACTGCCTCCCCTTCTCCGCTCGACCAACTCCGCTTGGTCATCATCTACTTTCTCTCCACCCAAGATGGTGCGCTCTCAAAGGAAGATTTGAAGGAGCTCGAAAGTGTGTTGAAGGAGCACGGGGCGGATACGCGCGCGTTGGAATATGTGAAGAAAGTGAGGGATATTCATCGCATGTCGACGTTGGCCGTCCAACCGGCTGTCGCGGCCCAGAGTCAGTCTGGAGGTGGAGGTGAGTGGACAAGAGGGTTCAGTGCGCTTGGTAACCGTGTAAGTTGTTCCCTCTATGACTCTGTCAGGGCTAATTTTTTTTTTTTTTTTTTGGATAGATCACGGATAGATTAAGAGAAGGCGGTATCCCAACCGTAGGACTCGATAACCTCATCTCTGGCGTCAAATCTTTCCTCCCAGCACGAAAAGACCTGACCCTAACCCGGCTGGTGGAAGCACTCATGGATCCCGCATCGGCGTCTAGCCAGGCCTTGCAGGATACGGATGATTACTTGTTTTTTGATCCGAAAACTTCACGCGCGAGACCCGGTCATGCGGGTGCTGGTGGTGCTGGTGGTGCTGGTGCCGGTGGCGCTGGCGGTGGTGGTGCTGGTGGGGGAGCGGGGGGACCAGGGGGGGGAAGAAGCCAGTTTAGCGAAGGGGTGGTGTTCGTTGTAGGAGGAGGAGGTTATGTAGAGTATGGTAATCTGATGGATTGGGCGAATAGGTCGGGAGGCGGCGGTGGGAGAGATGGCGGAGGCGGTGGTGGTGGTGGAGCGGGTGGAGTGGGTGCAGGCGGGGCGGGGGCGCAAGGGGTGACGGGACAAGGAGGGAGGAAAGTGACGTATGGGAGTACGGAGATTTTGAATCCCGAAAAGTTTTTAAAGAGTTTGGAAGAGCTGGGGAGTGTTTAGTTTTTTTAGGATTTTATGGAAAGCTGTGTGTGTTTTCTCTAGATGGGGGCATCTGGAGAGATTGTGCAGAATGATGAGGAAAAAAAAAAGTCGCGAGACAAAATCAAAATCGCAAAACGTTTGGTTTGACGTTTGCATACCTAGTATAAAAAGAAACGCTCATTTCGTTGATCGTTAAAATGTGATACCCCACTATTGTTCCTTGAGTCTAACAACTTCTATCCAAACATCTTGGCAAACGCCTGCCTCTCCTTCTCCTTCCTCGCCTTCCTCTTCGCCTCTACATCCTTCAACAACTTGATCACCCCGACATCCCCCGGTACACACTCCAACGCACCCTTCAAATCCTTCTCTGCAGCTTCATCATCCTTCTTGAGGACATACGCCTGAGCCCGTCTGTATAGAGCCTTACCCTTCTCGGAAGGCGAGAGACTAGGCAAGGTCAAGGCTCGCGACGTGAGGGAGACGACCAAGGAAGAGGTGTTGGGCGACGCAGGGAGCTTCAAAGCGCACAGGGCAGCATTAGTGAGCAATGGGAGTCGGAGGGAACGGAAGGACTCGACGAGTTCGGCGGGAGAATCGTTGGGGAGTACAGGGTGGACGTCGAGGTACCTCAACGCCTTTTGGTACTTGTCCAACGCCACCGCAAAGTTTCCAGCTTTAAACTCCTTGGTACCCACTTCCTTTAGCTTACCGGCTACAACAACCGCTTCTTCAGGCTTTTCAGCGTCCACACCTTCTTCATCCTGAGGCCAGTCTTCCCAGATATCACCACCATCAGAGTTGGCTTGTTTGGCTTGACGTTCGGCCTCGAGCTGGGCGAATTCGTCGGGGGAGAGGATACCGGCGGAAGAGATGGTGACGGGCTGGTTGGGACGGTCGGATGTGGTGGGGATGTTTTCGATTTGACGGACGAGGGAACGGTTGTAGATAACTCGACCGAACACGACGTGTTTCCCATCGAGGTGAGGGGTCGGGACGCTAATATAAATGAAAGGGAAATGTTAGCTGCTCGTTCTATGGCGCATCTTTCATCTTTGGTCCAAGACCAGGCGCATGTCCAAACGTCCCGTGTTTCCTAACCTCTTACATTAGATGCGAGAAAACTTACGTAGTGATAAAGAATTGAGATCCGTTAGTCCCGGGTCCGGCGTTAGCCATGGAAAGAAGCATAGGTTTATCGTGTTTCAATTCAAAGTTTTCATCCTCAAACTTTCCTCACCAAAAGTCAGCCAACACAAAACAAAACAAAACAAAAACATGAAGCCTCCCTCTACAAATCTTTGTGAGGAGGGAGGATTCGACTAACCTTCTCGCCGTAGATGGACTCCCCACCTGTTCCATCGCCCCTGGTAAAGTCACCACCTTGCAACATGAAGCCCTTGATGCACCTGTGGAAGCTAGACCCGGCATAAGCGAGCTTAACGCCGGCTTCGTTGGTCTTGTCTCCGATACAGAGATGCTTAAAGTTGTTGGCAGTCTACAAAAAACCAAATGGTTAATACTCGCGGGATTAATGATAGCCAGAACATTTGCCCCAATCCTCAATGTCTACTGTGCTCGACTGTTGAGGCAATAGGCATGGTGACCAGAGATGCATAAACAGACGTACCTTGGGGACAACATCGTCAAAGAGCTCGAAAGTGAGCCTACCAGCGGGCTCGTTGGCGATAGTGATGTCAAAATAAGCGATAGTATTGGACATCTGGATGTTTCGGTTCCGGTGGAGTTATAAAGATGTTTGTGGAAAGGGAAGAAAGGGATGGAAAGAGAGAATAGGTTTATATATTTGCTTCTCCCCGATGAGCGACTTTCGAGAGAGTTCGAGAAAGGTGGAGGTTGAGGTTGAGAACAATGATCAGTCCCAGGGGACTTACGATATGCTACAACCATAAAAAAAAGACCATGATCTGATACAAAGATTGATATATGCATTTAACTTTTACAAATTATGTGTACTGTATTAACACATTTCGCGATATGCCTTCCATAAATAATGCATTAATTTTACAAATTATGCGTACTGTATTGACACATTTCGGAATATGCCTTCCACAAGAATGCAGCCGCGCGGTAAATGCATTTACTTTTACAAATTATGTGTATTGTATTGACACATTCCGCAATATGCCTTCCAGAATAAAAGACTACCTACTCGAGAATATGACATTCTCCGCTTCGGTGTCAATCTGGCCGTTATAGTTCTGGCAGTTATAGCTCCCGACACATTGTCCTTCCTTGATCAACCTGGCTTTGACAAAGTGCGATTTCAAGGGGCATTGAGATGAGCGATGCAAATAGAATACCTAGAATTGACTCATTCAGCATTCGCTCATTCATTCACTGCACCAAACAAGTTTTGGTTGTAAAAGGAGATACGAGATGAGGAAAACGCACCAGTCGAATCAGCCGCTCCAACAGCACCAATCCTAAACTCTCTTTCCATCGCCTTTTTCTCCATCGCCGTCGCATTCGAAGCTCTTTGATCCCCACCCATTTCATTATCGTCATTGTAGTCATCATTTTCACCGTCACTGCCTTCCCTGCCCACATGGTAAAATGTGTTCACATACCCACTCCCACCACACAGCCCTTCCAAACAAATTAATAAGAAAACAATCGTAATACTCCTATCCACCCCACCACCTTCTCCTTCTGCTGGAGGAATGTAAGCCGGAGAGGAGAAGAAAAACGTCTTTGCTTGAAGAAAAAGAAGGGAAAGGACGAGGAATTGAATGATAGCCGGTAAAGGGAGGAGACGTTTTGGTATAGGGGGTAGGCCGAGAGAGAGGGATGAACGGGAAAGAAAAACAAAAGTTTGGTCTGTTATTTTGGTGTATCCATAATTAAAATCAATGTAATTTTTGTCTGATTTCCAAGGAACGGGAAAAAGGGCAACGTACAAGTAAGTGACCAGAAAGGATAGTAATCACGAGGAGATTTGAACAACCAAGACCAAATCCCATATGTTGGCAGTGGAAAAACCAGCGTAGGTGCCACTCCCTACACCCAAATTCGGCCATCAGTCGCCAGCAAAAGTGAGATAAGGGGAAGAGGGAGGGGATGGGGGAAAGGGAAATGGACGCACCGAGTTGATGACATATTCCTCTACGTAAACCGCACAAAGCGGAAGCATGTATCTCACCACCAACGGTCGTAGCAACTTCATCTTTTCCTGTGTCGTCAACCTTAAATTTCCCATTCCTCCTAATCTTTTATCCCCATCCGTTAGTTCCTCCCCATCCCTGTTCCTTTCTCTGTCTCGATCGATAAACCCGGAAGATAAGAGAGGTGTATGTTGGGGGACATACTCGGATGATGGCACTGAGATGAGGATTGCAGGGCGCCGAAAATTGTTATTATTTGATAATGAAGATGTTGAAAGTGGTTGATAAAAAGATGAGTCTGAAGAAGCCTCAAGGTGAGAGAAGGGAGGCAGGATATATTTGTATGTAATTGGGAAAAACAATGGTAAAAACTATACATCAAATCAGTCAACTGCCTGAGCGCTTCACCACATGTGATGCGATGCGAACAAATGAAATGTGTTTGGCTCACACTAGACAATCCCAACCCACCTTTCACTCCCAAACCTCTTAACAACCACCATATCCCCGCGCCCGCTACACCGGCAAACCCGGTTCCGCTGGACCATGCTCCCAAAGCCGTCTTGGACGTTGCCTCGGTAGGAAGGGTGGTCGTGAGTTGTAGGAAGGTGAGTTCGCCCATACCGGAGGATAATGAGGCTAGCGATATCCCGAGGAGACGTGGAGATAGGGATGAGGATAGTGCGATTATCTTGGTTAGAGATGTCAGCAACCAAGTCGTTGGAACCTTCTAACTAATGGATGACGAAAGCTGAGAAGAAGGGAGGAAATGGAAAAAGAGATGAAATGGAAGAGGAGAGGCTCACCATGATACCAAACCAGCTACAAATCGTACAGAGCCCCACTCTTCTAGTATACCTAATTTTCCCATTTGAGAGCAAGGGCCAGACAACTTTGGTGATCAACGCAGGGAAAATGTTGAACAGGGCGACAACACCTTTGGGCGTATCGGCCGATACGAGATCCAACGCTGCTGATAAGATGATCACGTAGAGTACTGCATGTGTCCATGAGTAGAATACATTGTTTAGCTCGTTATTTTACCCAATCACCAGTCTGACAGCTTCCCTGGAGCTGAGACGCTGAGCCGGTCGCTCAATTGCTCTGCTCAGGACTCACCATTGTTTAAAAGGCCAAAGATCATGAACGCAACGAATAACCGTTTGTTTGCGTGTTTCGACCCTGTCGGCATCTGCAATTCATCCAATGCTTGATTATCTTTATCGATAATCCGTATCAGCTCACGTCCACTGCATTACTGTATGACGTGCTTACCGGATATAAATTGATCAATATCCTCTTCATCAACAGAATCGCCCCTTCTATCAGTCGGATTGACATCTCCAGTATTCACATGATCATTCGATCCGAGTGCAGGAGTGGTTTCGGTTATTGGTGTGTTTATGGCATCAGAGTGCGGTGAATGTCGGTGATGCACATTGTTATGAGTGGTACTCATGGAAAGTGGAGTGAGGGGTAATGAGGCCATTCGCCCGCACTTCTGGTATGGGCGTATATATATTGGACGGAGCTGTATGTGTGTATATAGAGTAAAGTTGTAAAGTCAGAACACGATGAAGAAAGACTCGAGATACGTACAAATGTCGATTTGTTTTGACAGGGACAATTAACGCGGACCTGATGACGACGGCGGCCTTTCCGGCATTGTCAAGGATCTTGTTGATGGGAGTAACGTTACGTTCCCGCCGTCCCGCTATTCCAGTCTTGCCATACTGACTGTTTACAGAGTACAACATACAACATACTTACCTCGTAGGCAAAACATCTGCATAGATATTGCAAACATTAAGGCGATTATACGCCGCATTTGAAGCAAAGGCCATCCCATCAATCAGGCAACGTGTATAATTATTATGGACCAGTTAGGCGCAGAGCCGTTCACCAGCAAGCAGGCGATACCCACTAATGTTGTCACGTTCAAAGGTGATTGATACGTTTAGGGTTTTGTTAACATCATTTCTGAGGGTTTCGGTATTGACAGATGCCTTTTAGGACGACGGATACCGGCGAGGATAGACCCCGAGGCTGTAAGTTCTCAAACAGACATTCAGTTCGAATGGAACGAAGTAGTTCAGCAAGCAGCAGCCTGATAACAGATGTCGTAGCGTATAACGTATATCGTCGAGATCATGGCAGCCTCCTTTGCTACCGAGGAACATCATATCACTCTCTGTCTGAGAGATGAAGAGGACAACCTTGTCACTCAGAACAACCTGCCGAGTAAGGTGTACAACCACAACGTTCTAAAGTAAGCATTGGTATTATACCTGTTATATGGTAAATACTGACAAGCGGTACTGTCCCAGGCTCTGTGCTTCGCCAACGACAGAAGCTCTCATTGTAGTAGCTTCCCTCAAATCTACTCGTCGTAGATCATTAGCAGAGTCAACGCCCGATACCCCACCAGCGGAAGATGTTCTTCCCCTCAAATTAGCTCTCTTCAATTTCCAGAAGTTTGTCAATGAAGAGGAATTTACTGCAGAGTTTTTGCTCAAGGGAGGCATGCGAACGTTGGTCAAGATTCTGGAGTTCGAAGGTGGTTTAACAGGAAATGCTCTCGCTGTAAGATTTCAATTCACTCTTGTCACGCTGGCTCGATTGCTTACTGATCTTACTATGTAGTATGCCCTCCAAGGCATAAGGGGTGTTCTTGAATGCGAGTCAGCCTGGGCAGATCTTACCGATGCCTTTATCACCCGTATCTTACTCTTACTCATTCACGCTACCCAGCCCAACGTCCTAAGACCTGCAACGGCCATCATTCGTAAACTAGTCATATCTCATCCATCCCCCTCCCATCGTGATAATCCAGCAGAACTTTTACTTTCGGCATCGATTAAAGCTCCAGGGCTCAAGCCTGTTTTGGGGCCTGGGCCGCGACACGATGTGATTGGAGGTAAAAATAGAGCGAAACGCAAATCTCGCGAATTGACTCCCCCGGAGAAAGAACAGCCCCACCATT
Organism: Cryptococcus neoformans H99; assembly: GCF_000149245.1. Classification (NCBI taxonomy): domain Eukaryota; kingdom Fungi; phylum Basidiomycota; class Tremellomycetes; order Tremellales; family Cryptococcaceae; genus Cryptococcus; species Cryptococcus neoformans. Next base: position 1,244,112 of record NC_026751.1, on the reverse strand, counting down.
ATAAAGGCCATTCATTATATGGCTTCGATAAAGTGTACACTTTAATCAAACAACTCAACATTGTATCATCAGGTGCAAATGATGAAGGATCAGTCGCCAATGCCGAGTATCTTTTCAAAATACTTGTCAAAAGGCTGGAAGGTACAGGCGACTTGGAGCTAGTTGCACAAAGGTGAGTGATACCGTGATTACCTCTTGTGGAGACTAGGAGCTCATTGTCGAGAACAGTCTTGGTTTGATCAATGCTTGTCTTAGATCAGGAAATCAAGAAGGTAGCAGGCAGTACTACGAACTTGTATGGATCTTGGAAAACCTCGGGATCCGCAGATATGTCTCCGTGCGTCCTTCTTATGTCTTTATTATCCCTATTCCTCGTTACTAACTCTTCATTCAATTCAAAATTGCAAAAAAAAAAAAAATTTACAAAAAATAATCAAATGTTATACAGCGCTTAATACCAACGAGCACCAACAACATCATCTCCCCGCATATTCTCAATTTCCAATCCTGTCTCTGCGTTATACTGCAATACAAACGTTTACGATCTGTGCGGCCGGGACAGTATAAAGAGCATGAAAAGATGTTGAAAGAGATATGGGAGGCGGGAAAGTTGGGAGAGTTGGCCAAAGCGGAAGAGATAGGGGGAGAAGTCGGGGATAGGGGGGCGGGACTGGGAGCGGGACCGGGAATGGGAATGGGGAAGTTTGGGTTAGGGCTGGGAGAGATAGATAGAGGGATGAAAGGATGGTGGATGATTGGATTAGGCGAAGAAGGCCAGGATAGGATGTTGGGTGAGGGTGCTATGTTTACGGATGTCGGTGAATTGGGTTTAGAATGTCTGGTAAGGACTGAAATCACTTTTTCAGCACGAGTCTAAGGCATGACTGATGTGCTTGGGGTTTAGCACTGGTTTGCGACTCATGAAGAGAGATTTAACAACGTGAGTACTCTATATTCACTCCCAAAAAGGCGGACGTCTGGCATAATATCAATATTGATTTATTTCCTTTAGCTTGTGATGGAACAACAAGCCAAACCCGCTGAAAGGCGATGTCCCATCGGCAAAGCGAGGTATGTTCATATCCCTAAACGAGAATGATCTGGACTCAACTGAACTTGTCCGTATTCAGTGCTGAATGTGTCAAGTTGCTTTGTGAGCATTACAAGATCTCACAATTCAGTACTGGCCATCACGCGCCTACTTCTTTCCAACCATTCCTGTTAAACTTCCCAAAATTGCACCATTTGGTTTTGAAATTCTTCCTCAGGTGAGCCATCTTAAGTCTCAGTATTGCCTTTGGATTTCGAGCTGACAAATATTAAAGAATGTGGCAAGAGTCAAACTCATGTACCCCCGACTTTTATCGCCTCACCCAACTCATCCGCTCCCACCTCACCCTCACTCTTTCTCCCACTACCTCCTCACTCGTCGCAACCAATGACACTACCATTCGTTCCTCTTCCTCACAAACCGTCTCTATCGATGAGCTCTTGCCCGAATTCACCAAAAACTGGTTCCACCTCGAAAAAGATTTCCTCACCACGGATTACCGTACTATCCGTGATCGGCAGATGGATCTTATGGAGAGAGAAGGAGGGATGATGCGGAGGAGCGCGGTGAAGGGTCTGAAGGAAAAGGTGGAGAAAGAAGTCTGGGATCTGGTTTCTGAACAGAGAGTGGGATGCATGTTGCAAGGTGGATGGTTTAATGCAGCGAGTTTGCTTGTACCGGGTGTGGCCGTTATGGCGAGGGCGAATCCGAGTAAACCGTTGAGGTTTTTGCGTCTGGTGAGCTTTGAGTATTTTCATATTTGGTATGGTTGGGTACTTTTTGGATGAGAGCTGATACGGAAGGGCGACGTTGTAGTCGGAGGATAGAAAGACGATTGCTTGGGACGATTTTGCGCAGCGATCCGGAAGTCCGTCTTTCGAATCTCTCACACATCGCAGTGAGTCCTTTTGTGCCCAGAGTATCGCCAGTCTTTTAATATCCTGGTTCATATGCAGTCAAAATCTCCAGCATCTCTTCTGTCAAACAAGAGACTAGCACTCCGGTCAACTCTCGGTCGCCCAACCTTATATCCAAACTGAGCTTCTCTCTTATCTCATCTCCACCTGCCACCACTGGCGGGACTTCCGAGGAAAGTTTGCTGGATTTAGATGCGATACATGCCGCGCAGCTTGCAGAATGGAGTGATGGGATAAAGGTATTGAAAGATGGCGGAATGACTAGTCAAGATTCTGCAAACTACGTACAGGCAAGTTTGGTTCGTATTCCGGTTAGCGTACAGTCAGTATTAATCCCCGGTGAAGATCTTGACAGAGTTGGCGTTGAACGTCAGGTTGTCGGATATCACCGGAGATGGTGTAGAGATCCCAGAAAACGTTGCTATTGGGGCTGGTCAGTGTACCTTTTGCAACGACTATTGTTCTGTGAGCTGACAGACAATCACCTATAGCGCCTAGAAGCGTTGATTTCATCTTTGCCAAGTAACGTCTCTGAGAGGACGATATATATGCTTATATTTGTACAGTATATTTGTCTATAAAATAATAGGGTTACACGCAAAGTCCCTTTTAATGTACATATATTCCTCCTCAAAACCCAACATCACCATAATGCCTGATAGCAATCGACGCAAAGTGCCATTCCCATAATGCGCAGCAACTAACCAAGATCGTTACAGAAGCTATATAGCACAAGTAGCCGGGGCAGTGGACGAAGAATCGACAACTATCGTGGTCAATAAATACTCGTACACTGCTCTGTCTGATAATTGAATTGCCATTCGGATGAGAACTTGAGGATTCATGGAAAAAAATGGACCTAACAACCTCTGTCGGAAGGTACAGCCTGACGTTCTCCTCTGGTAACTGGCCTGATTACTGCGGACTGGCAATGTACAGTATCTTACAGACAGGACACCCATTCTCCTAATCCAGAAATTTTGTCCACGAAACGACGGGATTCTCTTCTCCTCGGGGAATTCTAATGCTTCTACAGGCTTCTAATGATTCTAATCGGTCGTTTCTAATGGTCCTAATGACCCCCCGACGCGCCGCGGCGATCTTCCGGAGGTTAGCAAAGTCCCCAGCGGGACTAATTTCAGGGCCATAGGGATTTGGGTCTAGAAATGTATTTTCTTCAGGGCCTGGTGCCGCCAATGTCATGGCCTCCCCAACGGGGCCCACATCGACACATCTTCCGTGGGCGATTCCTGGATCAGGTACCAACAAGTCGTCAGACATCACGATGTTGAAACCAAAGGTCAATATATAATTGGAAGGCCGACACGGCATTGGACAAACATGGAATTATCTCTCGAGTCGTAGATAATCGTCGCGCTTGACATTTGGGTGCCGGCGCCATTCTACACTAAGGCTATATCGGCTTCACCTCATCGACATCCACTAACACCATGTCGAATGTCCCAAGTACCACCGAACAGGTGATACTCGACCGCATCAAGGGTGATATCGACGACTATGATGATGTCGTCCAGTCAGCACGACAAGGTATGGAAAGCGAGAAAGCGTTATCACTCGGGGAAAGTCTAAGACGATATCCACGAGCGGTAGCCTGGTCCGTCTTGCTATCCACATCGCTGTAAGTAACCATCTCGATCAAACCTCTTCTATCGACATGCATCGCTGACTGATTCCACATTGCAGTGTCATGGAGGGCTTTGATACCGTTCTCATCAACAACTTCTATGCTCTTCCTCAATTTGTCCAGAAATATGGTGTTGAGCTTGAAGGCGGTTGGACTATCACTGCCGCTTGGCAAGCAGGTCTCACCAACGGTGTCAATGTCGGTGAAATCATCGGTCTCTGCATAAATGGCTGGGCCTCTGAGAGATTCGGTTACAAGAAGACAATGATTGGTGCCGTAGGTGGCTGCACATGTACTACAAACCACTTGAAGCTGATGGATACTTTGATCGTCCTTCCAGCTTATTATGATGATTTGTGCCATCTTTATTCCCTTCTTCGCCCAGAACATCCAGACCCTGCTGGCGGGTGAGATCTTACAAGGGTAAATCTCACGAAACAATTCATATTTTTCTCGATGCTGACACCTATTTGTCCTCAGGATCCCCTGGGGTATCTTCCAAACTCTAACCACCGCATATGCCGCCGAAGTCTCTCCAGTGGCTCTCCGACCGTATCTCACGGCATATGTCAACCTCTGTTGGGTAATGGGTCAAATCATTGCTTCCGGAGTCCTTCGATCCGTTCTGTCGATGGAAGGGCAGTGGGCTTATAGACTGCCCTTCGCTCTCCAGTGTGAGTACTCCGACCCGAGGAAATGGTCGCCGCTAACAACTTCGATCACAGGGATTTGGCCCGTTCCGATTTTAGTTGGCTGCCTTTTCGCCCCCGAATCACCTTGGTGGCAAGTACGAAAAGGCCGACACGATGATGCTCGACGAACGATCCGACGGCTCTTTAGCAGCCCTTCTGATGAGGAGGTTGAGAACTCGCTCTCCCTCATGAAACACACCAACGCCATTGAAAAGACCATGGCCGAAGGTACCAGTTACTGGGATTGTTTCAGAGGTGTCGATCTGCGTAGGACAGAGATTGCGGCTGCAGCTTGGATGATTCAGAATCTGTGTGGAGCTGGTGAGTCTTCTTTGCCCTGTTGTGGGTTTTAGGGGCCTGCCGCTAATGTGTATTATCCTCGGGTAGCATTCATGGGCTATTCTACCTTCTTCCTGGAGCAAGCCGGTCTTCCTGTTACCCAGGCCTTTAACTTGTCTATTGCCCAGTACGCTCTCGGTATCTGCGGGACCATTGTTTCATGGGTGGGTACTATCTTTTCGGATACTGATAATGAGCTTAAATACCCCTTTCTCCAGATCCTCATGGGACGTGTCGGCAGAAGGCGATTATATTTGGTCGGTCTCGCCGGCATGATCGCCTTCCTTGTAGTCATTGGCGGACTAGGCTTCATTTCAGTTTCAACTTCAGGGGCTCAGTGAGTTCACTTTCGGTTGTCTTCAGCTTGTCCTTGGGCTACTAGAGACTGACTGGTGTTCTTTCCTAGATGGGCTATCGGGGCGCTGCTTCTCGTCTACACTGCATTATACGATGCTACTATTGGTCCTGTTTGTTACACCATCGTCGGTGAAATTTCCTCAACTCGACTCAGAGCCAAAACCGTTGTGTGAGTAAAGATTGGTGATCACTGATCTTTTATTACGTTTTCAACCAATGGCTGATCACTATCAATAGCATCGCTCGAATCGCATATGTCGTCATCGGTATCGTCAACGCTATCATCATGCCGTATTTCCTCAACTCTGCGAAGCTGAATTGGGGCGCCAAGACCGGCCTTTTCTGGGGCGGGTTCGCGTCCTTGTGTTTCATCTGGACGTTCTTCAGGCTCCCCGAAGCGAAAGACAGAACATATGGTGAACTCGACGTCCTTTTTGAGAACAAAATCTCTGCCAGGAAATTCGCTTCGACAGTCGTTGATCAGTTCGCTGGCCACGAAGACAACTTTGACAATACCATTGCGGTCGAAACATTTGACGAAAAACTGTCCAGCAAGCCTTCAGTCGCCCATGTGGAGTATGTCCCAACGGATTCAGAGCAGTAGAAGCTTGCGCAAGGCGAGGTTCATCACTTTTTAACAGGCTGAACTGGAAGGAAGAATGGGACGAATTACTTTCTGGGGTTAGGTTTTACTTTGAGTCTTATAAACAAAATATTTTCTCATTCGAACATGTTGTATTGGGTAATTGAGACATGTACTCGAGTGCATGACAATGCCTTTCAATCCTAGTTTTTGCAAGGTATCAAATCCTAGCGGCAGAGGGGTTCCCGAGCTTTGGGCGGAAGGTCGAGATATGGATTGAGAAGGAGAGGAGTTGAAGAAGCTGCAGATGAAGGTAATTCCGAATTTGCCGCACGTTGCGAGCTAGCAGGCTCTGGTGAGGTCGACCCTAAACGAGCAAGCGGAAAGGTCGAAACGGATGCAGAGCTTGCCACTGCAGAGCTAGGAGATTGGCTTGCTGATGATGAACCGAAGGTGGGTCCAAGCTGGTGGAAACTGCATTTGAGGGCTCGGAAGAAGTAGGATTAGCCCGAGAGCTTAAATGCCACTATAGCCGCCGAGTTAGATGCAGCAGTACAGGGAGGGAATGTAACTTGTGCTGGGCGCGGCGCTGCTTTGCTTTGGGTGAGAGGTTGTTTCATATGACGTGGGTGCCAAGTTACTTGATGCAATAGTGACGGATGATCAAGAAGAGGAAGACGGTGAAGGTTCGAGAGAGGGAGATGAGGAAGGCTGGACAGGCAGTTCAGATATCCCGTCAGACGTGAGTGCGGTCGTAGAAGACGCAGATGGATCGTTAGATGATGGCGCAGTGGATGATTGTTCATTAGGTGAGGCGGACGTAGAGGTCATAGCAGACACAATCGTTGATGATACAGTACTATTCCTCATCCATATCTTCCATGTCACCATCCAAGTCTCTGGCTTCCACACTATTTCCATCGTCCCCCAAATCATCGTATTCGTCGGTGTCATCCATATCTTCTATACTGGCATCGAGATCTTGACCTCGGGCCTCATTGCCGTCTTCATCTGGTAAAGTGTTCATCGGCATAGCCATGGAGTTGTCTTCTTGGCGATGTTCATGATCTGGCTCTGAAGGAGATGGTGACTGGTTGAGAAGCTACGTTAGGTACCGTTCTCTCAGGGCTGATCGGTTCACGTACAGGGGCAGAGTCCATTTCCATTTGTGTCTGTCGTCTCCCGAAGGGTAATAGGAACCGATGGCCAAACATGTTTATGTTCATCTTCTGCAGCGCTTAACACATATCATACACAATAGGAAATTCAGCAACATACCTGCTCATGCTCCAATAAGTCCTCTTCCATTGCAACTTCCTCATCTTCTCTTCCCAGCATCATTCCCGCAGGACTCTTACCCATCAAAACTCGTCTTTCAGCCCGTCTCATCAATTTGTTAACTTCATCTTTCTCTTTGCAATAGCTCACACCATGAAGGGAAGGTGTGCTGGGTCCGGCTTGGGGTTGAGGTTGGGGTTGATCGTTCGGAGGGTGCAAGAGAATGTGATTGAGGTGTCTGCGGGGAGAAGGCGGGTACGAAGAGAAGGAGTACAGAGTGTTTGGTTGGAGAGACGGGAACGGAGTTGATATATCTAGTATCATTTGGTAATGACTACTCCTTGACGTTCAAGTTGCAATTATTCGATCGATTGATATAACGACGAACGACGTAGAAATGGGTGAGAACAACAATAATTAAACAAGGCATAAAGGCAGGTAGGTTCCCCTTTGTAAAAAAAAACTTACGTAATCTATCGATTTTGTGCATGCAGCAGTGGTGCCTACGAAAAAGAAGTAACTCTTTAGCCGCATAATTGATATACGTATCAATCGTATACTATATAGTTACCTCGATGTTCGTTCGTTCTGCGTATACAGATCAACTTGAACTACACTAGCTTTATAATGTATTGCAACGTTGTACATGATAGATAGACGCCAATTAGTTAATACTCCCAATCTACCTCTACATCCCAGATGCTCATCGTTTCGTCCCCATTAGCATCATGCTATGTAATGAGGACTCCATCCATGGGTTATTTATATGAGATCGGGATCAAAGGCTTTGTTGTGTCACATAAGCATTTTTATGAAATTCTTATACCAAACCCCCATAAGCCATCTCCACCAAACCCATCCAGTTCCATTCTTCAGGCCTTTCCCTAAACCCTCTCAATGCATCTTGTCTCTTCATTCTTTCCTCCATCTGCTTGGCTGACTCCCCTGGCACAGCAATGTCAGTGCAGTAGAACCTCTGCAAGGCCAAAGCCAACAATTGAGCTTGTTGCTGGGAAAGCAAGAAACCTGGGTTAGCGAGACTGCCAGGAGGGCCAGAAGCGGATGCGGGGGAGATTTCACCTCGCATGAGGACGAGGGAGTGGGTCTGGGCGAGGTCGGGGTAGTGAGTCAAGACGAGGTGAGGTTGCGCCCATTCACCAGACTTTTTGAATTCTTCCAGAGGAGTGAAGATGGCGGATGTGGTTAAAGGTAAGGGTTCGGGATTAACCTCAGAGGAAGGAGGGGAAGAGGCGGTAGGGGTGGGGTGGAAGAGCCACTGAAGATAGAACATTTCGTACTCGTCAGTCTTCATTTCAGGGTGATTGGCAGCTTCGACGGGAGCTTCTGATAATCGAGGAAGCGGGATAACGAAGAAAGGGTTTTGTTTGGCGAGAGCCAGCATGGAAGCGTATGTGGATGCAGGGAAGGATGCGGAGAGGAATGAGTTGGAGAGGGTAGCGTGGGAGGTGTGGTAGGCATTCCAGATTTGGGAGATGGCGTTAGTGTCGTGTGGGGTAAGGTGGATAAGAGGGAGATTGATGATAGATGACAGGGGCTATACGACAATAAGCAAGTATTATAAATCTTTTTAACCAGAAATAGCTCACCTTGATACCTGACTTGTCACCCTCGGCCTGTGGAACCTCCTTCTCCAACTTCTTCTTTCGCTCAGCTACGACCTTCTTCTCTACCGGATCCGCCTTGAGCCGCTTCTCAGCCTTGATCTTTTCTTCTGCAAGTCTAGCAGCTTCCTTGGAAGCATCAAGTTTGGGTTGGAGTACTTTCTTTTTGAGCTCTTCGATATCCTGCACGCCTTCTCTACGGTCGAACACTCAGCGATTTCATGGATAAACTAGCTAATAGGGATAGTTAGGACTCACTTTTCAGCAGCCTTTCTCAACTTATCAGAGTATTTCTCTTCCATCAACTTTTTTTTCCTTTCAACTAACTCTCGAGGATGAAGCTTCTCTTCGAGGTCGGAGAGGATATCATTTCGGCGAAGAGTGGTGGAGAGAGATCGAAAGGGGAAACGAGCTGTAGAACGAAGCGAGCGGGGGAAAGAGCGGGTAAGTGTTATATATGACATTTTGAGATACCTCTTGCGTGGCTTCTACGAGATCTATGTAAGTTTAAATAGCTCTTTTTGCAGTTGTTTCCAAATAGAGATTATCGGTCGCCCTCGAAAGTATTGAGGACATCTTGCAAGCATCGCGGAATTTTCTGATGACGCTGGAACACCGCAAGATTTCAATTACGTAAAAAGGTGGAGGTTAAGTATCTGTTTTGCATCGTAATTGAGTTAGGAGCCACGATGAAAGATGAAGTGTGAGTGCAGCACTGATTATGCAAGTGTCAAAATGGTTCTGGCAGAATGCCGGCACTGGTATCCCTACTGATCTGTAACATTCTCTTGCCACGGCGGCCAAAAAGCAGACTGTAGTAACATGAAAGTCCATGCGAAATCGATAACATCGTCTAGACAATCTGAATGCACTTTTCGTCTGACTCCCAATCCCTATGATCCATTCACCTCAACGGCACCCTCAACAGCCTCGTCCACACCACCATCTGGTACCAACCCATCTGCCAGCATTCTCTCCAACTTTCTCACCTCGTCCGCCGTTTGCGCTCTAGTAAGCGCCTCCACAACCCTCCTCTTCTCATCGGGTGTCATTAATCTTCCCTTTGCACCTGGTCCCTTTTGTGCGCCATTTGAAGAGATAGCCTTGGTACTCAAAATAGAGCCAGGAACGTTGGATGTCGTGGGGATTGAGAGCTGGTGGGCAAGGGAGTTGGGGAGGGAGGTGAGGGGGTCGGTGAGGAGTTTTCTGGCGGATTCACGGACTGAGTCTTTGATACGTTCAAAATCAAGGGTATGGAGGTTTCCCTTGGCCACCTGAAAATGATATGCGGTCAATTTCGGGTCTACCGATTTGAAAATGATTAACAAACCTTCCAAACGACAAACTCCTTGTAATGTTCTTGTTGAGTTACAGGGTTTCCTCTGAGGGAGAGATGCCGTAAGGATGTCAATGTTTCGAGGGGAATAAGGGAGGCGAGGGATGAGATAGCATTATCGGTAAGAACTGAAAAACAATGTCAGATACTCTCGCTTCAAATAGACTGATGGTTGCACGAACCGAGAGTCACAAGATTAGGGATCTACAAGCAAAAGGTCAATTTAAAGGATCACAGTAAATCTAACACACTCACATTAGGAGGTAATGAGGGGCTGATCGACGATATTTGGTTGTTGGCAGCATGTATAGCTTGCAATCGTGGTGCTAAACCAATCTATGAGCTCCCGCCCTCCATGGTCCACTCGCATCCAACACCTCGATGCTCGACATACAGTTGGGAATGTTACCTAGAACGGTAATGGAGTTGTCGTTAAGGTTGAGAGTGTCGTATGTTCCTTGATGGGATGCCAAGTTCTCAATAACGGGTATTTGAAGTCCTACAACATCCTGTCAACAATCCGATCTTGTAATTGTCAAGCTATGTCCCGCGTACCCCTAAGCTCCAATTCTCTCTCCTTTAACGGGTTCAAATGCTGTGATGCGTTCAGTAACTAGGTCTAAAGGAGTCCTGGGCCCGATGTAACTAACAGATGGCGCATTCGAAACAAACTGTAGAAATGTCATGTTAGCGTACGCTCCATTTCACTATTGAACCGACTTACATCGTGAGTGAGCCTCATTTTCGCGTATTACACTTCTTTTCCCTCTGTTTTTATATCTCCTTCCGGGGCTCTATGGTGTCCTAATCCGTCTGTTTACTTGGATGAGTTATATGGGTAATGATGTATTATGTATGTGCATCCACCAAAAGGCTCTATGTAAACCATTCATGCAACAGCAGCGAGTAACCAGACCTCCACGCGTATGCCCGAAACACCGACATGTGGCACTCTTTTGTGCCTGGTAGTCCGAGCGTGTCGTGTCTCAGCGTCGCGTCCGACTCTGTTGCTGGCTGCTTGTGCCAAAGAAACAACATCACACCTACAGACCCAGTCATCCGCCCTTCTTTCTTCCTACCTCACTGTAGTCTCTTCCATCCCGACCCACACTCATTTGCCACCCGCAACAATGGCCGACTCTTACTATGAAAACCAAACCCACTCACCATCTCCCCAAGGAGAACAATACTCAAACGACAACTCAGAGAGGATAGCTTCTCCCAGTGGAGGCGTTGTTTCTTCCGAAGGATACCTTGCGAATAGAGACGCGCAGCCTACACCAGCGGCTGTTGCTCCTGCGAGGAAGAAACTTTCTAGCTGGGTTGGATTTAGCAACTTGCCGAATCAAGTGCACAGACGGAGTGTGAGGTGAGTGCGCAATGACGAATTGGGAGGAAGCTGTGTCTGTCTTGCTATCTCTGGATGGACATCATATTGCGATATTATAACGAAATATAAGCTGACGCGGTCCCTAGGCGAGGTTTCCAGTTCGTGACTATGGTTGTCGGTAAGCTGCGCACAGACCTGCATACGGAGACACGGCTGACCGCATCATAGGCGAATCTGGTCTCGGTAAATCTACGCTCATTAACACCCTTTTCGAGACAAAGCTCTATCAGCCCAAGCAGATCCCTACGCCAGGTGCGGACAGGGGAAAGACCGTTCAGATTGAAAGCATCTCTGCTGGTGAGTCGCTTGAAGCGCAACCGGATGGAGCACAAGCTAAGGCGATAGTGCAGATATCGAAGAAAATGGGGTGAGACTCAAGTTGACTGTGGTGGATACTCCTGGTTTCGGTGACTTTGTGAACAACGAAGAAAGGTCTGTCATACCTTGGTCGCACAGCATACAATAACTCATCACGGTCTATGTAGCTGGAAACCCATCGTCGACAATATTGAAGCCCGTTTCGACGCTTTCCTCGAGCAAGAGAACCGGGTTAACCGTTCGAAGCTTCTTGATAACCGCGTTCATGCTTGTCTCTATTTCATCCAGCCTACCGGCCACTCGTAAGTCATCCGAAATCCCGCTTGGACCCCTGCTGATTGTGTTACAGTCTCAAAGCCATCGATATCGAGTTTATGAGGCGACTGCATAACAAGGTTAACCTTATCCCCATCATTGCCAAAGCCGATACTATGACCGACGATGAGATTATCGCTTTCAAACAAAGAGTATGCTGTGGTTCACATCGGTATCGTTGATGGTCACTGACTTATGATCTTAGATTCTCGCCGACATTGCTCACTACGGCATCCAAATCTTCCAGCCTTTCCAATACGAAAACGAGGATGAGGAGACTATTCAGGAGAACGAAGAAATCATTGTATGTTCTTTACTTAGTACCATGACCACCCGGTTAACATAAATTGCAGAGCAAGGTGCCTTTTGCCGTTGTTGGCTCCGACTCTATTGTTCAATCTCCCGATGGTCGACAAGTCCGAGGCCGATCATACCCCTGGGGTGTCATCGAAGTTGATAACGAGGACCATTGCGACTTTGTCAAGCTTCGTCAAATGCTTGTCAGGACCCACATGGAGGAATTGCGAGAACACACCAATGATGTGCTGTATGAGAACTACCGAACCGAAAAGCTTAGGGCGATGGGTGTTCAGCAGGATGAGAGCGTGTTCAAGGAAACTAAGTAAATGCGCCGCGCCTCATTTTTCTGTATTGCTGACTATTTCCTGCAGCCCCGCGGCCAAGCAAGCCGAAGAACGCGCCCTTCACGAGGCTAAGCTCGCTAAAATGGAAGCTGAAATGAAGATTGTATTCCAACAAAAAGTCCAAGAAAAGGAACAAAAGCTGAAACAATCCGAAGAGGAGCTTTATGCCCGTCATCGGGAGATGAAGGATGCTTTGGAGAAGCAGAAGCAAGAGTTGGAAGACAAGAGGAGAAGGATTGAGAGCGGTCGACCATTGACACCTGAAAAGGGATCCGTAAGTCAATTTGCCACAAAGAAAGAAAAAGAAGGGAACTAGGTTGACTTACTGACTGTAGATCCAGCAAAAGAAGCGATTTGGTCTTGGCAAATAAGCTTTCTCTTTCCTCAACCTTATGCTTCCTTTTTACGATCTTGTCTACGTCTCAACATCATGTACATAACGCCCCTTTTCCGGTCTCGCATATTCCCAAAAAATGGTTGCCCGATCTTTAACTATTCAACTCCTCGTAAAACCCCCTTTGTGACAATTACCACCCTTATCTTACCGCTCTTAACGACTTCGTCGAATCTCCTCATGGAATGGGAATAGAACCCTTCGAGACTTTGTGATATCCCTAGGTGCATGCACTCGCTATCTTGTTATTTCCTTAGCGACGTGATCAATGGATCAGTTGAATGGATAAGCTGATGAAAAGTAACCGTGGCTAAGTAATACTCAGCTATCTTGGCGCGTGTGACGAGCAACGAAAACGAGAACGGTGGGTAGCATATGAGAAAGGTGAATGACCTCTTTACGGCTTTTGGCGATGAAGCTGATTGTATAAACCCCTGACGCGTGATAGGTGTTTTATATATGCGCCCCTTTGTTCTACCCAGTGTCACCTCATTATATAGTAAATTGTGGTCCTGCTAGGCACAGTGGGCCTCAAAGGATGGACTTTTCTGGGCATTATCAATGTAAGTTGAATTTAAGGCGTACCAATATCTGAGGCACATCAATAAGTCGGCCATTTGGAAATACCAGACTTGGCCACCTGTATTATCAACAACTATCGTGCAGCGCGCAACATCATTAGCGTTTTTCGACGGCTTGTATGGCTACACCTTATTATTCACTTCATGAAGACCATCAACGTTCTTTAACACCTACAAGTATCGTCTTGGGAGGAGTCAATATCCTCTATCTCCCACTAGAGATATATTTATCCATCAGCGACTCACCTCTTTGTACCTTGGACAGTTTCTGTGGAATACCCACTGGACTTGGTGCTATCTTCATTTGATCATCGAGGGATTCTCCAATAATTAACACCGGTTTTCTGATAGGTTGAGAACACCGAGTATCATTTCATCAAGGGGATACTTGTCTAGAGAGCCTGTACTGTACAGTACACCCTACAACACGTTCGATTCACTCCGCCCCCGTCTCTACCCAATCAACTCACCCTACCCATTTTCATTCCCTTAACCTAATCTAATCTGCCTAATCGTCTTACCATGCCACCCCTTAATCACATTTCCGTTTCCTCCATCACCGCTCTCTTCTCCTTAGTGCTTTCCCTCTCAACGCCAAGCCTGGCAGTCCGTCAAATGACAGTGTCGAACAAGTGTTCTTCGTCTATTTATGTTGCCGTAGGTGGGAAGAGTGGGGCGTTAACTACGACTGGTGGAGCCGCTCAGCCCGCGGGGTGGAAGCAGGCACCTGGGGATTTTAGTTTCAATGTTCCTGATGGGTGTGGGTGCTTCAATTCTGGTGTCTAGCTGTCCACGTGCTGATGGATACAATTAGGGAATAATGGAAGGATATGGGCGAGAACAGGATGTACGTTGAATGGGAATACTTTGGACTGTGTGGTCGGGGGTTGTTCAGGAAATACCGTAAAGTGGTAGGTCCTTCGTGTTCGGGTAATATCATTCAGTGAACTGATTGGCGATGACAGCTCGGGGACCGAATATGGAAAACCTGGCGCCACACTCGCCGAGTTCACTATTGATGTAAATAGCATGGACTCATACGACAGTTCGTCTGCTTCCCTATTCGCCGTGATACCTATGTTAATGGCTTGATACAGTCTCCATAGTTGACGGATACAACCTTCCTATGGAGATTACATCTTCAGACTCTTCATGCGCAAAAGGATCATGTGGTACCGAAACTGATATTCTTACCCAATGTGATCCTAGCTTAGTGTATCCAAAGAACTCGGATAAGATCTGTATGTCGTTAGAGTGACATCGTCTGAGAATTGGTGCTGACAATATTAACAGACAGTTGTAATTCTGCTTGCGGGAATCTGCTCCAGTTCCGTAAATCTGCTCTTAGTCGCCCGCTGACAGATACTAATTATGTGCGACTTGCAGAGGATGGCACTGGTGGCAGTCTGATCAGCGCTGATGTTAATAACTCTCCAGTATGTTGTGTACAGAACGGGGTGGCTGTCCATCACGTCAATTGCCCAAATACCTACATCCGTAAGCTCTAAGCGCGAAGCTTCTTTACGAGATTGACGGTCGATAACAGCCTTCTATCAAACTATGAAGAAGATGTGCCATAATGCCTATGTGTACTCCGATGAGTAAGTGCCTTGCAATTCACAGATGACTAGCAATTTATTGACTGTTGTGAAGTGATATGTATGAGGATGCCGTCTTCACCTGCTCAAGCACGGGCAAACCCTCTGTGAGTGACCTTCAGACTACGCAAGACACACAGAGCTGAACCTTAGTATAGTACACCATCACATTCTGCCCGAATGGCTACGGCGCCGGTCTCGATCCTCCCTCCTCATCCTCAGCGGTATCGCAAGACTTTACTCCCGGCGACAATTCTGAAAACCTTCTTAATGGTTCTGCCACAGTGTCTATTTGGACTGCGATTACTGGCACCCTCATCGCAAGCGACGCTGGGGCAACAGCCGCAAATGGTGCTCACAGCAAGATGAACACTCGCGCTGTTAGCTCTGTAGCGGTTACAGCGGTGACCTCTGTCATTGGCGGTCAGGCCATGAGTGCATCTGCTAGGTTAAAAGAAATTACTTCTGCTGCCCCTGCTTCTGCCACCAGTTCACAATATAATAGTAACAAGCACACGCATAATGACTGGGTCGCCGCTATCGAACTAGCTACTAATACTTCTGCGCCTGCTATGACCAGTAGTACCACTCCAAAAGAATTGGAAAAATCGGCAGCAACGTACACCTCAAATAGGAAAGGTTGTGGTAGTTGAGATGAAGGTTGTATATGGACAGGATATGGAATGCCTGGGAGGTAAGAGATGGGTAGGAGAGAGAGAAGTTTTTTGCTAGTTGTATGAGACTTGTTGTACGTAGAAACACTAGATAAATTGGGCCACCATACCCAGACGTGAGAAGTAATATCCACTTTATGCTACTGGTAACTGACATGTTCCTAAGGTTATGGTAGCCATAGTGAGTTCACAGTCATCCTCAACTGATATAGGAAGGACGGACCTTCTACGTACGTAGGTTGTCGGTGATGTCAACAACGAAGAGGTCGGCAGTAACCGCCCGATGCGCGATTCAATATTATTATTTACCCAGAAGACGCGTTTTGGCCGCCGAGCCAGTACAAACGGCAACGAACGAACGTCGGTCAGATTCTTATAGTTAAACGGCTTGTGCTTTGGCTTAACGTTGCCATTCGCTTTAACCAAGTGTTCATAAACCTAGCCCAGTATATCTTCCTACATAGGCAACTGAGTTGCGGCATCCACAAGCTGTGATGGACAGGAACCGCAGCTCCTCAACATCGCGCAAAAGATCAAGACAAACGCCCAGCTCGGCTTCTATCGTATATGCCAGCACCTCGTCAAAGCAGAGGAACCAAAAAAAGGAAGAAAGAGGCGAAAGTGGGGATGTAAGGAATTACGATAGCTCAGACATGACAGATGGCAGTGAATTTGAGAGTCCAGTGGAAGATGAAGAAGACAATGATCAGATATTCTATATCGGTTAGTGCAAACCAAGGCAGACAGTATATTGACCAGCTTCTGACTATCGAACCCATGTAGATGCAATTATGTACGCTCATTTTCGAGATACCAGGGCACGTAAAGATGGACGGGGATGGTACGGATGGGTGAGTATCAAATTGGTTTCGGAAGCCGAAACTGACCATGAGACTTATGTAGCATTATGGAGTGATGGCAAGTGAACGAGCCACATAATTGAAATATGGGACTAACTTCCGACAGTGGAAAGGTTACCTCAAATCCTTGTCCGATACGTGAGTAACTGACCTCTATCGAACCGATTTAGTGCTAAGTCATTATACAGTGAGGAACCTCTGAGTTCCTTCGAAACCGAACTCAATATCGCTCCTCTAGTAACATCGTGTGTGGCTCGAGGAACTCGTGGATTTTAAGCTGACTAAACTCCCCATACAGGTTCTGGCAGGCAGTTGATAAGCCGATACCGAAAGGAAAACTGGAACCACCTGGCAGGAAGGGCGATTATTACGAGATCCCGCCCGACCAGATGGGTAAGATTCTTTCGCTGTTAAGTTCGCTTATTTATCACTGAGACATACGCTGTTATTTCGCAGAGGAGATACTCTTAACTTGCTACCCTAAACGGACATGGAAAATCTACAGCCGTCGGCGTGCCAAGCAACGAGCGCACCAACTAGCCCCTCCAAAAATTCGAGCTAAGCCGTTACGCATTCAGAAGCGTGACTCTGACCACTACAACTATGAGCGATATAAAAGGAGGAGGAAGGCTATGCAAGAAGCCGAGGAGAAGCAGAAGAAAGCACCTGGTATCAAGGAAAAAGAAGAAAAGGGGTCACAGGAATGGGCTTCAACCTCTGCCACTGATTCAGATTCTACAGAAATGAGCTTGGATGATGAAAATAACGTCACCTCGACCTCCGACAAGCGACCGCAAGGAAAAAAGAGGAAAGGCCCTAAGAAGACGAGAAAGCACGTACTTGGTTCTTCCTCGGAGGAGGAGAATCAGATTGAGCTGAAAGAGACGACCATCGAGAGGAAAAGGCAGAGAATCTCTTCATCCGCGTTATCGTCCGTGCCATCACGTTCCGACAGCCCCAGATCAAGCAAGCACAAGGAGTGCTCAATGCCGCCGTCTGTCGAGGTTGAGATACCCATTGCGGTTGATCGAATGAGGTCGAGGCAGCCGTCACAAGGGACAGATCCCGCCCAGCTCTCTTTTGGACAGCTTCAACCTGGGATCTTTGACCCTGATCCCCCTGTTCCGGCTACTTCCCCAGGAGGGCTTAGAGATACGTCACGTACTGTTGCCGCCACTGTTGTCTCTTCGATAACTGCCACCGAATCGTTCACTGCGACGCAAAAATCAGGATCCCAGCCTTTACCCTCCGTCCTTTCGTCCCAGGCTCCTCACGTATCAACTCGGACTCAGACACAAAGTTCCAGTCAACTTTCGCCTCAACCTCAATCACAATTTCAACCGCAAGCTCAATCGCAACCCCAGTCTCAGCTTCAAGCCCAATCTCTGCGCCAAACACAGCTACAGCCTGAGATACCGAACTCGTTGTCAGACGCCTCTGTCTCAGGGCTTCCGGCTGCTCCCAACAAAACACAGCGCAAATCCACATCTCTTTCCGCGAACCAAAACCAAGAAACAATTGCAGACGTTAGCAATTCTTCAAAGACGCCATTGGCTTTTGTCTTGCCGCAGCATAATAGCAGACAAGGTAGTAAAGATAATGCTGGTAACACAGCCAGTCCATCTACAGATAGTACCGCTCCGATTGTTCAACAGCAGAAGCAGACGACTGCAGCATCAGTTGAACCTACATTAGGAGGGGCCGCCAACCGTGTTTCCAAAGGCAATATCGGTGAAGCTTCGCGATCGTCTACAATGCTTTCGAACCGTCATACTCTGATTCACAATCAATCTAGCAACGTATCCCGGCAGATATCCGTCTCTTCATTGCAAGAACCTATTGATTTTACCTCCTCCTCACCACCTGATATCGCTAGCGATCTCCCTTCTTCGCCAGCGATTCCAACCGGCGCTGGGCAGAACGCGCCAACCCATCCAACAAATATTGCTACCACCATGAGGAAAAAATATGAGCAACCGAAGCTTATCAAGACAATAGACGATGTGGACACTGCTGCTCAAGCTATTGATATCAGGGCGATTAGGAATAGCAGAAAAGAGCAGGAACACGATGGTGACGCACCACACTTATCGCCTCAAGCTCCAGGGCCACAGAGGCCTAAGGAATTCACTAAGGCTCAGAGGAGGAAGCTAGATGAGGAGAATCTCACCGGTGCTACGAGGCTGTTGACTGCTATGTTGCAGAGGCAATCTCCACAAGACATAGTTTCATCGCAGAGCAGACAGTCTTCGACGGATCCTCGAAATAGAACTAATAGCGGGGAAAGAAGGACTGTGAGTGTGTCAACGAATGCGAGGTCGACGTCACCGACAGTGGCGAGGAAAAGTTTGGATAGTAGGTCGTCCGAAGCATATCATCGTGCGGGTGCTTCGAGGTACGTTCAAACGCAGTTAACCCAAGCAACGGACTGATCGGGATATCTCATAGGACAAATGAGGGATTCTCCCCTCAACGAAGTCCTAAACGGCCGAAGGGTGGAGAGAATAGTGGGAGTGGGAAAAAAGTGTAAGTTGGCATCGTTAGGCAAAGTTTAAAAACTTACATATGAAATCGTACCAGGCCTAGACGCTCTTTGCAAGATGAAGACGGCTTCAACGCGGCTTCTTCCAGTGTCGTTCCCCCGGAAATAGCTACTGCTGTTACTGCGGTTCCGGCACAGGGCAATGCATCAACTCGAGTCCTGCCTGGCGCCACACATGACAGCTCCACAGTCGTTGGTCCCACGCCTGCGCCTACCATAAATGCTCAAGAAGATAATGAAGAACCACTCTTTACTCCACGTCCGGATCACGAAGACTCAGTATTTACTCGTCCATTCGAGAGAATTGATGAAGTGCCTGAACGTACATTTGTATCGCTTCCCGCAGACGCAGATCAAGCATCAATCCAACAAACATCACAAACGTCCTTGGGTTTGCATCTGGGATCGTCGATGCCCGAAGATGACAGCATAGTACAACCTGCTCAGGAATCTCGGTTGGAGAAAGAACGTCTAGAGATGGAGCGATTACAAAAGCAAGGGAAAGAGGAGAAGCGGAAGGGACAGCAGGAGAAAGATCGGATCTACGCAACAGAGAAAATGACGAAAATGCGGGGGATACAGAAGGCGAAGGCAGATAAAGAGAAGACGGAACGAGAAAAGATTGCAAAGAAACGGGCGGAGGAGGAGAAGGCAGAGAGAGAAAAAGCTGCATTTCCCCAAACTCAACCCACTCAGAAACTACCGATGGCTTCACGGATTTCTCAATCTTACCAGCCCAGGCAGCCCGCACCTGAAGCCCAACGGCTCGCTCAGGTAACTGCCCCAGCACCTATTCAACCTCTGGCTTCACCTGCTATTCAGACATCTGGCCATCCACTTGCTCAGCCATCAGATTCGACGCTAATTCCATCGTTGGCTTCTGCAGCCGTGAGACAAATGACATCGGCACCGGATGAACGTGCGAACAATGAAGCAACCCGTCAGGCAGCTAATGGCGCAGCACAACCCTCTGCTGATCAGTCCCAACCTCGATCGATTACCCCAGTTGTGCAAGCTGCTTCTCGACCTGCCTCTCAACGTCCTACGCAGCCTAAATCCCAACTATCTGTGCAGTCATCGACTCAAAAACCTACACAAGCGCCCAGCCAATCGTCCACCAAAACAACCCCTCTGCCTACCCCTCACCAAATTATCGAACCCTCCCCCACAGTTGCGCTCCAACCAACTGCAACTTATTCTTCGACTCCTTCACAGGTCGTACATGCTACAGTCAATCGCATCAACCATGATATCATCTACAATCTTGACACCCTGCTTCGCCTTCGTCAAATCAGGCAAGATAGTCCTACGGAGGTTTTCAATAGTCTACCGACTCCCACCTCTGCCACACTTGAGCAGCATCGTCCATTTCCTACCTTATGTCCTGTCAAGTCGCAAGGGGGAATAATCACTTTTGCACCGTCTCTTATTCTTGAGGAGCCGAAATTGTTTGAAAAGGTTATGGAAACTTTGAAGAAGATGCCCAATTGGGGAGCGTATCTGGCACCACCGGTGATTACTTATTTTGATCAGTCGTGGAGCGATGAAGAGTAAGTGCCATCAATGTATTGTGGCGCTTAATATATATACTCACTTGCTTCTAGTCTATGTCCCGATGCGATGGAATCCTTTGCAATCCTCATTGCCTACCTTACCCTCGACGGAGGATTCGGTCAACTATTTCTCGCAGACGCACCCCAGCCTAACGGTAATGGCCTCACAGTCAGCTGCAACCCTCCTGCCTCTTACGATTATGAAGCATGCCACGCTTGGTTTCAATGGCTCCAACAAGTTACCAAAGTCAGCAGTTTCAAAGACCTCGCCGACCTCTGCCGCTTGGTAAAACCAGGCTACTTTGAGAGGAAAGATCAATCCATATGGACTCAGGTCGCGTTATCTGCGACGATACAGGATGCGGAAGGCGTGATAATTGACCAGTTGATTGATCTTTCCAGGATAAGGACGAGGGATGATTTGGTAGAATATGATCGGTTCGTTTATGTGGGAAGGTTGGAGTTGAGTGCGAGCGCAGAGGCGAGGAGAAAAAAATATGGTGCTGGAGTGAGTTTCCTTTCTGATTTAATGAAGCGCGTGAGTAGTACTGACATCTTCATAGATTGATTTCCTCACACCAGAAGAGTTCATGCGAATAGCTGAGGATAGTGCTTCTAAAGCTTGATGCTCACCTGTACCTGTGAGAGGAATCCGACACTGCCAAAATCTGGAGATTGACCATTCACTCAGTTTTAACTTTTATTTGCCATTTTTAAGGTCATTTGATACCAGCTAGTATTTTGCGCTTGTATATCCGGCACATTTTTACCATTTTGTTGTCATTTCATGTACCTATAACATCTCCATGCTTGGGTTCTCGTCGTATTTGACGTAATACATAATGCCAGCGGCGATGTCCGATGGATGGAATCATTCACGGCTTCTGTCTTACTTACTGCCGGGTGGAGTGTAGTAAATAACGGTTCCCAGCCAGTGTCCTATGTATATTCGCATCCTATCTTGCGAACGCACCAATTACTCGCTCTCTTGGATACCCTGTGCAGGAGAGTTCAAGGGAGTATATGTCTACAGAAGTTAGACAACGCTACTCATCGCCAGCGATCCCTTCAATAACACACAATTCGTCAATAGAGGGTCAGTCACCGCTTTTGTCGTCACCGTCATCGACCTGGTTCGGCAGACATCATCGGCGATCTGGACATTAAACAATACATTTCCTACCTCATCCGTCATTTCAAACACCGACTTGAACAGCTCCAGATCCGAGAAGTGAAGAAATGCCCCCCAAACCGCCCAGCCCGGGACCGCATCCCCTTGATCTCAATCCTTACGAGAGGTTAGAATTCGAGGAGAGGGAGAACAGGAGATCAAATAACGATACCGATCCACATGCGACTCTCAGCAGCCGTCAAGAAGGGCTCCGGCGCAGGGCAGCATTAGGAAAAAATGTTCAGATATCACACGATGAAGAATCGAAAGAAGATGAGGGGTATTTCGCAAGAAACGGCAGACTGTCGTCGCCTGAGGATACCAAGACAGGGGAGGGAAAGGGGAAAAAGAGTCCGCTGATGGGTACTTTGAAGTTGGATGATTTTAGGGATACTTTGGAAGCTGGAATTGAACGAAAGTAAGTTTACTTGACATACGCGGGCGGTGCAGGGATATTGATAATGGATGAACAGGTTTGCCCCCTTACATATCCCACCTAATCGACGACTACAGACAGCCGCTGTGGCTCTCTGGGCTCTTCTCTTGCCAATAAGCATGATTGTCCTTCTATTATTACTGTAATTCCCAAAACAGTTTAATGTGGAAGGGAATTGTGAGGCTGATCACATACGATGGATAGATCACTTCCCCCAGCATGGCTCATCCTTATACCCTACTTTATCTGGATAAGTTTTGACAGAGCACCGATCCATGGAGGAAGGCCAAAGGAATGGGCACGAAGAGGCTTCATTTGGAAGTATTTTTCTGGTGAGCCATTCCAATCGAAAACCAATCATGACTCTACTGATTTTCAATGAACAGATTATTATCCCTGCAGGTATGTAGACAGTAGAACCACATTACTTTATTTGCTGATTAATTCTCTCAATACTCAGTATCGTGAAAGTACGTTATTTACCAGTCTAATATTGGCAAAATCCGGTCACTACTAACGGTGTTGCTGAAGGAAGCCGAACTTCCTCCGAACAGACCTTACCTCTTCGGCTACCACCCCCACGGTATTATTGGAATGTAAGTGTAAACAGCAATGATTGACTCGACTGAACGCTTTCGCAGGGGGGCATTCGCGACCTTTGCCACAGAAGGCACAAACTTCTCCGAGTACTTCCCTGGTATCAAACCACATCTCCTTACACTTGGTATGTCCTCCGCTCTCCCCGTTGCACGCCTCCCAAGTGGTCATAAGATACCCTACAGCTTACGCCCTACATTAGGATCCAACTTTAAAATCCCCTTTTATCGGGAACTGCTCATGATCCACGGCTGCGGCTCAGTCTCCAAACGTTCTTGCGCCAATATCCTCTCCCAAGGCCCTGGTAGCGCCATCGCCATTGTCATTGGCGGAGCTGCTGAGAGTTTGTCCGCGCATCCTGGCACGGCTGATTTGACGCTGAAGAAGAGGTTTGGGTTTGTGAAAATGGCGATTCGGGAGGGCGCGGACTTGGTGCCGGTTTTCTCATTCGGCGAGAATGATGTGAGTTTAGTTCCAGGGTGTGATGGTCATGGTATATGACGAGGCTGACTCGAGTGGCTTGTAGATCTATGCTCAATTGTTAGTGTAAAGAGGGAAAGATAAATAACAGAAGTTGACAGAGATACAGAGCCAATGCTAAAGGGTCGATGGTATACAAGCTGCAGAAGAAGTTCCAGAAGGTGTTTGGTTTCACTCTGCCACTATTTTATGGGCGAGGGTAAGTTTGTTGCCCATTATTAACTAGACTTTTGTTGACGAACACTTCGTTAGACTATTCAACTGTAAGCTCTCGTTCTGTCGATGTCTTCAGGAATAATACTGATTGGTTTATGTTCCCTTTACAGACAATTATGGACTAATGGTAGGTCAAACCATCCGCTCCCACGTAATGATTACTGATGCATGCCCTCGCAGCCGTTCCGTCATCCTATCGTTTCTGTCGGTACGTCCCCTTGCTGTACTGCTCCCACAAGATATAGGACTGACTCAAAACCATAGTTGGAAAGCCTATCCATGTCGAACGGGATCCGCATCCAAGCGACGAAAAAGTGCAGGAGCTACAGGGCAAATACATTGCCGAGTTGACCCGGTACGTCATAACCCTCTATCTCACCGTTAGCCAACCTATCTGACGTTTATATCATTCCAAAGTATATGGGACAAATACAAGGACTTGTATGCTCGAGGAAGGACGAAGGAACTCACCTTGGTAGAGTAATGGGAGGTCACAAAATGTGAATCTTGTTGCAAAAACTAGTCCAGAGAGTTTACTGTAATGAGTTACAGTTTGTCATACTTCAATTGAATGTTAAAGCATTATATTATGAAACGATTAAGATGTTGGCGAGCTTTGACTCCCTTCATTTACAGGAGCGTGGCCTGGATATCTAAAATGTAGAAAGCAAAGGGAGTTGGATAGATAAATGAAATAAAATACATTTTCAGTGCTTTTTTTTTTTTTTTAACAGCCTCCACTGAAGTTCTCGTTAAATGGCGCGAACCCACTTTACAAAAGTCTGTCATTCCGTTGACTGCTAACAACATACACTTCACTAACCCCATATTCATTTGTTTCACTCCGGAATACGGCGGAAGCAATCATTAATCCAGAAGGAAATAGAGAGAACTCAGTTCGCAGATTGCAACAATGGCCGTACGTCCATCGCTTCCTATTTCTCAAAATAGTCGCGGAAAGCTCAACGCTATGTCCTGAAAATCAATAGACATACATTCCACCGGAAGAACAAGATCAGATTGATTTAGCATGGATGCGAGAAGCTCTGATCATGGTGAGCGTCCATATCTGAGCCTTAAGGTGTGGGTAACTGACTGCTGGTGGTCTCCATTTGGTAGGCGGAAGAAGCGCTTTCAAATGATGAAGTTCCTGTGGGATGTGTATTCGTGAAAGGAGGACAAGCCATTGCCAGGGCTCGGAACAGAACTAACGAATGGAGGAATGTAAGTTCACTTTGCCCATGTAAATTGTTTTATTTTTCAAGAACACATAAGTAAGACTGAAAACTGTTTGGTTCGTTAGGCAACCCTCCACGCCGAACTCGAAGCTATTGATCATCTTCTCCCATTCCATCCCGCGCCCTTATCGACTATAACGCTGTATGTCACAGTGGAGCCTTGTGTGATGTGTGCCTCTGCACTGAGGCAGGTAGGAATTGGAAGAGTGGTATATGGTTGCGGGAATGATAGATTTGGAGGATGCGGGAGCGTTATCCCTGTGAACAACTCGTAAGTCAAAACAGGAATTATGGCACTATGAGGCATCAGCTGATGGGGAGATTATCCAGACCAAGACTGGATTCACATCCGGCATATGTGGCTGTTGGAGGGTTTTACCGTGAAGAAGCTATTATGC
This sequence comes from Cryptococcus neoformans H99, assembly GCF_000149245.1. Lineage (NCBI taxonomy): Eukaryota > Fungi > Basidiomycota > Tremellomycetes > Tremellales > Cryptococcaceae > Cryptococcus > Cryptococcus neoformans. The sequence continues at coordinate 1,218,887 of NC_026751.1, read as the reverse complement.
TTTTACGGCGATTCTACATGTCCCAAAATCCCAATGGCACGTTTTTCAGATTTTAGTCAAAACATACTGGCTAACAGATACATTGTTACAGCGCCAAAACCCAAAAAGAAGGCAACCAGAGTTCTCAAAACCGATATTCCTCCGCCTCCTTCCAGAAATACAACTCCACAGTCTTCCCGTCCGTCTTCTACTGCCCCTTCACAACGTCGGCCAGTTCCTTCCACAGATGCTAGCACCACGGGAACATCAACACCCATTTCGTTTGAAGTAGAGAACAAGTCCCGAGAACGGGTTATGAGAGATGACGGGTTACCGATTGGGTCTACGATGGTTAGCACACCTAGTGAGACGCCCGTTCCTCAGGAACGGAGATAGATGTGCAGCTAAATGTACAGTGTCACTCCTGAAAGTGATAATTTGATTGTTGAGGTTGACGCCATGTAATTTGACGTTTAGTATTGCATCAGGCACTCTGAACCTCAGAAGTGGGATGCTAAGTACTATTAATACTGTTTCCACTACTTGTATCAACTATTGGGCGACTGCTAATAATGCTGACAATTCTCCTTGCCGTTACATTATGTTGCCAGTTTCATCTCTTTTACTGAAAGTGTGCCTGTCCCCAGTAACAGCATAACCATTTCATTGGCGACCATGAACAACGTAGCCGTCACAGTGCCCTTCATACTTTTCGGGGTGCCGTCTTCCCTCTCGTAGATACTCTGGCAGCCAAAAGTGTCCTTCACCTGTAACCAGTTTATGCAATCGCTGACAACCCTCAGCGTCTTTCGAAAGCTGATCGAGTGTCCTGCCGGTTACCATCCAGCCGGGTATGACTCTCGTACCCATTACGTGACAGTAGACCGTATCGTCCTCATCAGCCTCGGAACAGTAATTGACAGTCTCTTCGTCACCATTCGATCAGATGTGCCATATGTAAATGACTGATAGTCTGCCGGTCTTTCGGTGGTGTTGACATCCGTCGGGGGCTGCATGGCGGGATTGTTGGGATCATGACCTGGTCGTGTCTGCAACAAACGGGGCTTTGTGCAAAGATTGTTGATAATATGTAAGTATCTTGTATCTTGAATTTAGATCTTATGTGTCACTTTCAACGTAAAAGAAGGCTCGGTCGTTCTTATCAGTGATGAAAAAAAAAATAGAAAAAAGATAGAATCCTTATGCTCGTTGTGTCTTCCTTGTAGTTGCAGTAATTCCTTTAAGTATTCATATGGCCTGAATATTATGTCTTTTTTCAGTCATCCGTCTCTTTCTTCGCCGTCTCAGTTCCAGCGAGACGAAACATAAAGGAGAAGCTCAACCTTTGTCTCTTTCTGAGGAAATGGTGTGGTGCATAGCGGTGCAGGCCCAAAAATGTTACTGTTATATCAAGGATGGACAAATGTAACGACCTAATGGGCAAATGTTCAATATTGAGATTCGACTCGGATAAGTAGCATGATGTAACTCACATCCCCATTATACAACTGCAAGATCTTCTCCAGTTCCTTCCTTTGCAATCCAGTTCGATATGTTATCTCTTCGAATGTCGTTACCCCGTCAAAATACTGTACACACCTATTTCCACTCGCTCAGCATCTGACATGTGATGCTCATATACAACAAAGGGAAGTTAACTTACAGATCAAATTTGCTTGCCCATACCTCGTCTGCCTTTTCTCTAATCACCCTCAGCCACCTCGCCTCATCCTTCTGTGCCCTGGCGGGTTTGAAAATGAATGATGATTCAAAGCTGGGTATCTCATGTTTCGTCGGATGCGCCACATCCAACGAAAATTTTTGCGGCCCATTAAGTCCATCAAACTCTTCATCACTGTCCATCTCCAGAGCTGGATCGTAATCCATATAGGAGTGGTCGAGCTTGCTGTTACTGTTAGGAGGAGGTACGGTAAATGTGTTGGCGATGGGTGTAGTCCCGAGTGCAGAGAAGCTGGTAGCGTCAAGAGGGTTGGTATGATTCTCGCTTGCTCGCGGAGTGAGGATATCCGATTGATCGCTGGGTGATCGAGCCATCGTTTTTTCTCTTTCTATTCTTTCCCTTGTCATTTCTATCCACCTCTGTCTTCGTCTATACCATAATCTCTTCCAAGCTTCCACTTTAATCTCCGATTTCGCGAATACCCTCGCATGAATATGCACTTGTACGACAAGGTCTTGTTTGAGCAACCACAGAAGAGCAGACATATATTTTTCCCTAGTGACGTGGTCCGGATCAGGGTTGGGAATCACTTTTCGGAATGGGATGGGGGAGAGGGAGATGGCTGAGATGAATCTCGAGAAAGGAGGCAAATTTGGAAAATCTCGGGCGAAACGGGCGGTGTACTGGTCGAAAGAGGAATTGTGTTCGTCGATGGTGGTGGGCATGACGACTGTACGGAGACGGGGGTTGACCACGTCAATGAGGATGGCTCTTTTGGATTGAACTAGGTCTCTGGCAAGCGGGATGACAACGCCTTCAAGATCGTATCGCAGTAAATGCGCAATCTCATACAATCTTACGGCTGTAAGCTTAGAGCTACAATGAAGGCTGATGGAACTCACGGCTTAGTGACGTCGCAAGCTTCAATCAGAGTTCTTCTCAACACTGTCTCACCATCCTCAATTGCATTGTCCTCAACAGTGATCTTCGACCCTCTCCTCGTCCTATTCCCCACAGGGGATTTTCTGCCATTCGTCCTGTTGTCTACCGCATCATCATCATCGACAGCGGCCGGTAAGCCCACAATCCCAAAGAACAACGCTTCTTGGTTCTGATTTCTATCCTCATCAATCAATAACAACGTCTGCCAAGGTTTCACGATCAACTCTGGCCTCTTCATCCCAATCATAGCCCCCGCTCCCCAATCGTCTTCCCAATCGCTCAACGATTCCTCGCTATCCTTGTCACTCAACATCTCTTCCATCTCTCCCCAATGCGCCCAGGCTTCGTCCGTGTTGACGGGCTTGGGAGATAAGACGGTTTGGATGGTGATATGTGCCAGACGGTTGGTGATGGTGGTAGGGAGGTAAGAGTGGAGACCGTTAGCTGGCTGGGTACGAAGTTGGTGAAGACGGAGATATAGATAGTTGAGGGTGCGGTCAATGTGGCAATGTGTTGCTGTCCAGCGACAGCACTCGGTGATTCCAACCCCTAGAAGACTGTTAATAATGAATGCGGTCTCATATAGACGACATTGTGACGCACCTTCATTCAAGCATTTCTCCTTGTACTTGACGATCATCCAAGCTTCTCTTGCTACGAGATTACTCTCGCATTGCAGATTATACGCAGCTGCTGTCCATTTAAATGCAATCTCCCTATAGATCTCATCATAGATGCCCATTGTCTGGCTATGATGCTCATCATGTGACTCCGTGCCGGGTTTGGGATCAGGTTTGTCAATGATGAGGACGAGATGAAACATTGTCAAGTTGGGAACATCATCATCCTTGTGGTTGGATTGACCCGAACGCTTTGTTTCCGACTCGACGTTCGCATACTTGGTGATGGCAGAAGTATAAGCTTCGATCCCTTCATCGACGGTATCGAGATTGGTCATCGTTCCTCCATGATCCCTCATCCGCCTTCCTCTAGAAGGCGCTCTTTCTTCCAATTCATCTTCATCCGGGGGCGCTTCCCATTTCCCATCCGGGGTAGCACATACTGGATGTCCCAAAAAGACAACATTACCAACGCAAAGCTCGAACCGCCGGTTACACGCCGACCT
>NC_026751.1:1182659-1210159 GCF_000149245.1 Cryptococcus neoformans H99 | reverse complement strand
ACCTCTTCTCCCTTATCGGGTATATCTATCTTGATTTCCTTCTTACCATCTTCCTTGACATAATTCCACGGTTGAGACACTGTCCAATCTTCCCAGTCGTACCAATACCGACTCGCAACATTCTGCACCCCCTTTTCCTCCCCATTATTCAGATGAGCGATCATCTCCGCGACCAATCTGTGCCCTACTTCTCCACGACCCGGTACCAGAAAAAGCACACTAACCTCTTTCCTTTTGCCCCTCGTCACCTCTACCCCCATCTCCCTCCCAACCAGATGACAAAACTCAATCCCACTTCTTCGCAAGTGTATGATTACCCTTTCCGCAGCGAGAAACACCTCCCTAGTCATCGTGAGGTGTACCAGTCTTGACCAGAGCTTGTCGAACCTATCGAGCATGATGAGGATGCAAGCTTTGGCAGAAATTGGGGGGTTGTGGAGATGGGTACATCTGCATGAAATCAGACGGATTGTGCGCGGCAAGAGGCTGTAGACGGTAGTGGTAGGCGGGGAGTGAGTTAGAAAGGCGTGCTTTGAGGATGAGGATGAAGATGATGATGAGCATGAGCATGAAGATGAAGGGGACATGATGGGTGGTGAGGTGATTAAATGGGATCAGCCAATGCAAAGTCTCGAAGCTAGTCATGTAAAGTGCAGAAAAGCTGCGTTCTGTAGAACTAAAATCCTAGTACACTAATAAAGCATGCCCGAGATCTGTTCCAGTAATGAAAGGATCTTCGCGCAGACGTACTGCATCTCAGAAAGGATGATTCCTTGTGCCTCCATCACTGCTCATCGCGTACTACTCTTACGTGAGCTCTCCCCCTGTTTGCAAGCACCGAGTCAATTTGACGACGTGCTCATCACCGCCTGCCACATGCACTACTTAATTGTAGAAATCGTCCTTGCCCCGCTTCGGGTCGTGAATGATTTCTGCCGCGGGAGAACCGAAAGGCCTACTTCGTACGTGCCTTCCGGAAATATCCGATACGCCGATGACATGAAGAATGAATGCTGGCAAAAAGCCCGAAGGTCCCAGCCATCTGGGTTCGATTCTCGACTACCGACGGATGCATCACGCACTGGTGCAGATCTCCATCCCTCTTTTATCCTTCATTTTCCATCCCCTTCTCTTCTTGTCGACCCCCATCATCATGCACCGCAATCACCAAATCCCCACTAATCTCCGCTTTGCCGTTAGCCATACCCGCATCGTCAGCCCGATGCCTGCGTTGGCCTACGTACATAACCTCCACTTTCACCCTCATTGCTCTTCATCGCTTCTTATCGTGACATCATCGTCTTCCCCGTAGCTACCCATAGGGTACCGATTTATCTGAGAAGTTCACAAGTGAAAATGTCTGTTCCATGAGGACTGCTTAAAAGTACCCTGACAAGTAATCTTCCTTTTCTTCTTGCCACCCTGTCTCCCCGCCCACCGTTTTTATCCTCCTTTTCCACGAAGTGACATGACCAGACCGAAAAGAATATGAAGCCCAGCGTAGCGTTTGTGGTTCTCATGTGTCTCTGCGAGGCGGCCGCAGTCCCTCGTACTCTGAGCGGAAATGTGGAGGATGTACTTAGGCTCAAGAAGAGACAGCAGGATACTGGAACATCTGATGGTGAATTTCTCATGATCTTTTGGCAGATGCTTGCAGAATTGACAGATGACAGCGCCCAGTTCCCAGGTTGCATCTTCTGCAGCTGCACCTTCTGACACAGCGTAAGTTCGCTTTTTACCATGGGCCCTGAAGATGATCACCTCATCCAAATGGCAATTCTGTCATCAGACAGAGTAGTGTATTGACCACGACACCTGTCGATTCATCATCTATCGCCCCGGCTTCTTCTGTTATTGTATCTTCTGTAACGACCTCGTGAGTAATTGCTACGCATTATGGAAATGGGAATTTGCACTGATTATGATGGGGGCATTGTAGTGATGTTGAATCTTTTACTGTATCATCAACGATTCAATCAACGTCTGCTACGTCCTCTACGACTGCCTCATCTGCTGGACCGTCATCGGTTGCGCCATCATCTAACGATCTATCTACGTCTTCCACGGCCGCGCCTACGTCTGATGAACCAATTACGACATCATCACTTGAATCATCTGTCCAACCTCCCTCATCTTCCTCTCCCGAATCTTTACCATCTTCTTCCGAATCTCCCATTATTGTCCCATCAAGTAGCTCAGCGCCCACTTCATCTGAAGTAACCTCCTCACTGGAGCAAAGCGTCACTGTACCCAGCACAAGTACGGTTGAAAGCTCTGTTGCACAAAGTGTTCAGCCTTCCACATCACCTTCAGCAACACCCAGCGCCTCACCATCTTCGGTATCTCTTTCTGCGGCCCCTAGCTCGGCGGCTGCGGAGCCGTCAAGCGCTCAGGCTGATCCTACTTCGACCGAGCCCTCGAGTGCAGCTCCTGCCAGCTCGGATCCACCTGTCAGCTCCGCGGTGGCAAGCTCGTCCTCAGCAAGCCAAGCTCCTAGTTCTGCGGTGGCAAGCTCTGCATCCCTTCCCAGTTCCTCGCTTTCTAGTTCAGAGCCGAGCACATCAGAGCCTGCTAGTTCCCAGCCTGCGGCGAGTTCGGAAGCACCTTCTGCAATTTCTTCAACTCCCTCCCCTTCTCAATCCATATCTCAATCCATATCTCAATCCATATCTCAATCACCCTCCGAAAGCTCGGAAACCCCCTCTGCCGTTAGCTCTGGGCCCATTTCGCAAGCTGTCAGTACTTGGGCATCAGCATCGGCATCATCACCAGTGTCACCGTCCGCTACTACTTCAGGGGGTGTAGTAATTACTCCTTCTGGATCAAGCTCTCAAACTTCTGGAGAGGCATCAGCTACTTCCTCGTCTCCTGCACCATCATCAGTACCGGGTCAATCCTCATCGTCCAGCACACCATCCCAAGTTGGATCACAAACCATCTCAGGAGCTGCTGCGTCTGTGACATCCTCATCGGCAATCGCCTCTTCCAGTACACCTTCTCCTTCCACGACAGCAGCGGGCGCACCAATTACTGCAAGCTCAAGCCAGCCTTCCACCACTGCCGGCGGCCCTATCACAGTCACAGCGACCAACACATACACTACACCATTCACAACTACCAATGCAGCTGGATCGGTCTCAACAGGTAATGCAGTGAGAACTGTAACCGTAGTCGTCACTGCCAACGATCCGAACCAATCGACCCAACCTACTGTGACGGCACCAGAAAATCCGGGTGGTGAGTTTCCAATTATCTGATCATGACAGAAACAGAGGCACTAACCATCGAGACAGTCGTACTAGTAACCGTAACTGCGACAGATCCTGGGGCAACCACGGCAAGTGACGGAGGGGTAGTTGTTGTTTACGTCACCCAAACAGCATCTACCATCGATCAGTCAGGTCATCCGACAGATGTTATTGAAGTACGTTTCCTTTTCTCCCCCATGTTTGGGAGAGTCCAATTTCGATTCGTACAGTACTAATCCAAAATGTAGACAATAACAGAGCATGTTCGCGTATCTATCGTAGCAGGCGTGACTTTAACCGCCTACTCCACGGCAGGTAATGGCGGATCCCTTCAATCGGTCGGTGCTGCCTTCCCAATAAATGATTATAATCATGGCGTCTTCATGGCCTTTGGCATGGGAATCTTCTCAATGCTTGTCACAGCGCTACACTTGTTGTGGCAATGAACAACCGGCATATTGAACTGGGTAGTCAGAAAACTGGGGACTGGGATGATCTTTAATGAAGTGATGGTTTCACGTAATCAAAAAGAACAGTTATAATTTGTATCTGATTGAAACATCTCATAGATGATTATCAGACTGTATCTCTGGCTCTGCATTTTATAGTACATGCATGTATCCGCATGATGAGCGTCCTTGCCTAACAAATCGTACCATCTGATATGGAATCAGGATTTTATCTTGCAAAAACAGGGCTAAAACGCATGGACACGCACTCAACATACATATATCTCAATTACCCAGTACAACGTGTTCGATTGAGAAGACCTTTTGTTTTCAAAACTCCAAATCCTTGCACAGAAAATAATAACTCATCTCATCCTTCCCTCCAATTCAGCCTGTTTAAAATTGATAACCTCGCCTTGCGCAAGCTTCTACTGCTCTGAATCCGTTGGGACATACTCCACATGGGCGACTGAAGGCTTGCTGGACAGTTTTTCGTCAAATGTTTCGACCGCAATGGTATTGTCAAAGTTGTCTTCGTGGCCAGCGAACTGATCAACGACTGTCGAAGCGAATTTCCTGGCAGAGATTTTGTTCTCAAAGAGGACGTCGAGTTCACCATATGTTCTGTCTTTCGCTTCGGGGAGCCTGAAGAACGTCCAGATGAAACACAAGGACGCGAACCCGCCCCAGAAAAGGCCGGTCTTGGCGCCCCAATTTAGCTTCGCAGTGTTGAGGAAATACGGCATGATGACAGCGTTGACGATACCAATGACATTGTACGCGATTCGAGCGACGCTGTTGAGGGTGATGTTGATTAGCCAGTGGTTGAAAACGTAATAAAAGATCAGTGATCACCAATCTTTACTCACACAACGGTTTTGGCTCTGAGTCGAGTTGAGGAAATTTCACCGACGATGGTGTAACAAACAGGACCAACAGTAGCATCATATAATGCAGTGTAGACGAGAAGCAGCGCCCCGATAGCCCATCTAGGAAAGAACACCAGTCAGTCTCTAGTAGCCCAAGGACAAGCTGAAGACAACCGAAAGTGAACTCACTGAGCCCCTGAAGTTGAAACTGAAATGAAGCCTAGTCCGCCAATGACTACAAGGAAGGCGATCATGCCGGCGAGACCGACCAAATATAATCGCCTTCTGCCGACACGTCCCATGAGGATCTGGAGAAAGGGGTATTTAAGCTCATTATCAGTATCCGAAAAGATAGTACCCACCCATGAAACAATGGTCCCGCAGATACCGAGAGCGTACTGGGCAATAGACAAGTTAAAGGCCTGGGTAACAGGAAGACCGGCTTGCTCCAAGAAGAAAGTAGAATAGCCCATGAATGCTACCCGAGGATAATACATATTAGCGGCAGGCCCCTAAAACCCACAACAGGGCAAAGAAGACTCACCAGATCCACATAAATTCTGAATCATCCAAGCTGCAGCCGCAATCTCTGTCCTACGCAGATCGACACCTCTGAAACAATCCCAGTAACTGGTACCTTCGGCCATGGTCTTTTCAATGGCGTTGGTGTGTTTCATGAGGGAGAGCGAGTTCTCAACCTCCTCATCAGAAGGGCTGCTAAAGAGCCGTCGGATCGTTCGTCGAGCATCATCGTGTCGGCCTTTTCGTACTTGCCACCAAGGTGATTCGGGGGCGAAAAGGCAGCCAACTAAAATCGGAACGGGCCAAATCCCTGTGATCGAAGTTGTTAGCGGCGACCATTTCCTCGGGTCGGAGTACTCACACTGGAGAGCGAAGGGCAGTCTATAAGCCCACTGCCCTTCCATCGACAGAACGGATCGAAGGACTCCGGAAGCAATGATTTGACCCATTACCCAACAGAGGTTGACATATGCCGTGAGATACGGTCGGAGAGCCACTGGAGAGACTTCGGCGGCATATGCGGTGGTTAGAGTTTGGAAGATACCCCAGGGGATCCTGAGGACAAATAGGTGTCAGCATCGAGAAAAATATGAATTGTTTCGTGAGATTTACCCTTGTAAGATCTCACCCGCCAGCAGTGTCTGGATGTTCTGGGCGAAGAAGGGAATAAAGATGGCACAAATCATCATAATAAGCTGGAAGGACGATCAAAGTATCCATCAGCTTCAAGTGGTTTGTAGTACATGTGCAGCCACCTACGGCACCAATCATTGTCTTCTTGTAACCGAATCTCTCAGAGGCCCAGCCATTTATGCAGAGACCGATGATTTCACCGACATTGGCGCCGTTGGTGAGACCTGCTTGCCAAGCGGCAGTGATAGTCCAACCGCCTTCAAGCTCAACACCATATTTCTGGACAAATTGAGGAAGAGCATAGAAGTTATTGATGAGAATGATGTCAAAGCCCTCCATGACGCTACAATGTGGAATCAGTCAACGATGCATGCCGATAGAAGAGGTTTGATCGAGATGGTTACTTACAGCGATGTGGATAGCAAGACGGACCAGGCTACCGCTCGTGGATATCGTCTTAGACTTTCCCTGAGTGATAACGCTTTCTCGCTTTCCATACCTTGTCGTGCTGACTGGACGACATCTTCATAGTCGTCGATATCACCCTTGACACGGTCGAGTACCACCTGCTCGGTAGTAACTGGGTCGCTCGGCATGGTATATGTGGACGATAATGTGAAACTGGTGTCGACTTAGTGATTTGAAGAGTAACCAAAGATTAGGCGAGAAGATTGTTTGAGATAACTGGAGAGATTATCTTCGCAGTGCCATGTCCGCCTTTTATATGTCAAACATCGATGTTCAACATCGCGCTGCCTGACGACCTCCGGAAGATCCAGGAGAGGAGAACATGCGTTATTGTGGGACCCCTTGGGCACCAGAGCCCCGAGGAACTGAATATAGCGCGGTAGGATAATACATCCCCAATCGGCCGTAGTCAGGCCAGTCACCGCCGGAAAATGAAAACAAATCGTCATTGTACCTTTCGAAATGCGAGGATGATCAAAACAACGATGAATCAACAAAACTCAATCTATCGGAGAAACGAATTAGGTTGCCGGTTAAGCTTTTGTCCTTGATCCGGCGCACCGTCGGTTCAGAGATTGCCAATTTTGAGCATCCAAATGAGGCTTATGTCTACTCTTTACTACGTACTACCAGTGTTTTCGCCGTCGGCTGTATGCTGTCATGCCAGGGAGTGGCGCTTAGCTGTACCTTATTATGGTTCATGATATGACTGCGGCAATTGCCATGAGTCACCTGACCTATTCCCAAGAATGCCGGCCAGGCGCGCGGTCTAACAATGCCTCATTTGATGTCGAGTTATTGGCAAAAACATGGATGGAATCTCTTGTTAGAGCTCAGAATAGGCCTCGATTTCCTCCACATGCACCAAAGCTTTACATGACCCTTCTCACTTCTGTTGCAAATCTAGCCGTCTGCAAGCGTTGATATGCCCTTCTGTACACTGAAGCCGCACAAATACACTCGAAATCGCAAATAGCCCAGGCTCGTCTTCTTTATCCTATCGAGATTGGCAACAATCACGGGTCTAGTAGGGCAAAATCTAACACGAGGGGCAAGATGTGAAGACTGGCTATGGGGCACTTGTTATCTGCGTCCCTGAAATGTCTGTTGTCGATATCCACTTGTAAGGGTTCGCAGACCGATAAGCCGGCCGGGTTTGAATTCAAGACTGCCGAGACGTCCATGAAATATATATTGCTCTGGTTAGTTCATGTAATTGAAAGGTATCATAGCAACAAACCCATCCCTAAGCACCAGCTGTTGGAATACTGCTTCTCTGTTCACCTTCTTACATTCGCAACAGCTCTGAACAAGTCATAAATCATGGTCTGCCTTATTTCCGGTAAGATGAACTTTTTTAATTCCGTAGGAGATCAGTGAAGATGAAGACTGACCAACTAAATAGATCCCGACTGGTGGCGCCAGGCCGTCGTCTATCAAATCTATCCCCGTTCCTTCGCCGATGCAAACGGTGATGGAATTGGAGACTTGGAAGGTATAACTGCTCGCGTACCGTATTTGAAAGCCTTAGGAGTGGATGCCGTTTGGCTCAGCCCTTTCTATCCTTCCGCTTTGCGGGACGGCGGTTGTAAGTTTCACGCTCATTTTTGACCGCATGGCCGTTCTGATAAGTTTTCGGGGTAGATGATGTGGCCGACTATAGGGATATCGACCCAAAGATTGGGACATTGGAAGAATTTGACGAGATGACGGCTGCTTTCCAAAAGGTCGGAATCCGAGTCATTGTTGATATCGTCCCCAACCATTCAAGCGATGACCATGAATGGTTCCAAGCCGCTTTGAAAGCGGGTAAGGGGTCACCTGAGAGGGAAAGGTACATCTTCAGAGATGGTAAGCCCCTTGAAGGACGATACACCTTTTGGCGGATTGAGCTGATCTCACATAACTTAGGTCTCGGACCCAACAAAGATCAGCCTCCTACCGACTGGATTTGTGCTTTCGGTGGATCTGCTTGGTCGCCTTCTGGAGTGAACGACGGTCAATGGTATTTCCACTGGTTTGACTCCTCTCAACCCGACTGGAACTGGGAGCACCCAGATGTCAAAGCTGATTTCCTGAAGACCTTGAAGTTTTGGGGTGATCGAGGAGTCTCAGGTTTCCGGATCGACGTCGCACACGGCCTTGCTAAAGACATGAGCGAGCCCTTGCCAAACTGGGAGCAGTTGACGAAATTGACTCATCAAAAGCTTACCAACGGCAACTCCGACTTGGTTCATCCCCTTCTCGACAGGAAGGAGGTACACGATATCTACAGATCTTGGAGGGAAGTCTTCAACCAGTTCAATCCCCCACTCATGTGAGTCTGGAACTGTGTTTTCTTGCTGGCCGGCGAACCGTGGCTGACAGTGATCTCTAGGGCTGTCGCTGAAGCCTGGGTTGCTCCAGACCAAAAGCCCCTCTACGCATCTTCTGAGGGTCTCGGCCAGACCTTCTCTTTCGACATTCTTTTATGCAACTTTGATGCTGAGGAGTACCGTCAATGCATCAAGAGTTCATTGGAAGGAAGCAAAAAGTCCAACTCAACTACTACCTGGGTACTGTCCAATCATGATGTGAGTCCTGTTGGCCCGTCATTGTGCCAATTAGACCTTGCTGATCAATATACCATTCATTTGTGGCTCGTAGGTAATGCGACACCCCACCCGATTCGGTCTCCCCAAAGTCCCGAATGCGAACCATGCAATGACTACGGCCGCCTATAACAAGTCCCTTAAAAACAAGCTGACGGATCCCAAGGTTGATATTGAGCAAGGGTTGAGGAGAGCCAAAGCGGCTACTCTCATGATCCTTGCCTTGCCGGGATCGACATACCTATACCAGTGAGTCACGTTCAGCCTTGAGACAGCATTGCAAAGGCTCATCTGGCGTTACAGGGGTGAAGAACTTGGCTTGCAAGAAGTCGTCGAAATTCCAGACGAGGAACGACAAGACCCTATATTCATCCGAACAAAGGGAGAAGAAGTCGGTCGTGATGGCTGTCGAGTTCCTATTCCTTGGGCTGCCAATGAGAAGAACTTTGGCTACGGTTCTGGCAAACGTGCGCATCTCCCTCAGCCTGCGTGGTTCAAAGACTATGCCGTCGACGTGGAGGAAAAGGATGCCAACAGCGTATTAAGCCTTTACCAACGGGCTTTAGGATTGAGGAAAGAGTTGCAAGCTGCAGAGGAGCTCGAATGGGTGGACAATGATAACAAAGAAGTCCTGCATTTCCGAAGGCCCGGTGGATGGGAAGTAGTTGTCAACATCGGCAAAGATTCTGTCGATCTACCCAAGGGTTCTGTTCTTATTAGTTCATCTAATAATGCTCTCAAGGGTGAAAAAATTCCTGGGGAGACAACTGTTTGGCTCAAGTCTGCGTAGAATCTCGTAGAATTTAATAGGCCTTTGTAAATAGAATTGAATTTTATATGCAGCCAATAGCCAATGTCGTGCAAAGTTTGAAAGGCATCAAAGGAGTCACGAGGGTTGATGGTCCGCGAGGCGAATGGAGTCAAGCATGAACTCCGAGGAAATCGACATCGTACATCTTCTTACCAACATCGCAGGAAGGCTTTTTTCGAAGTCATCATATCAGGAGAACGCCTAAAATCTCCCAGAAGGATCAAACCTACAGTCCATGTCGAAAGGAGCTTCTGAGTTCCAAATCACGCAGTTGCTCACCTAGCTTCCCTCTAAAGTTATCATTTTCTTCCGCTATGATGGTCTTACTAGTAAACTACGCTGCGTAGGATTCATTCTACGATTTGTTGTGTGCGCTCAGATTCTTCAGCCAGCATTCCAACCCTCAGGTTTCTGCCGCCATGTGTGGTATAGCGGGCTATTCTCTGCTCTCCTCACATCGCTTTGATCACGAGTTCCTAATAGCAATTCTAATTACCTACCACAACCGTTGAAGCGCAGCGACTGTACCTCGTTCGTCGGTCGCCGAGTTTGGACCCTGAAAATTGGTGAGCACATCATCTCTCTTGCGCATAGGTGAACGTGATTTATGTATATCGCTATTTAAATAAGCTCGTCGCTCGCTGTTTCATCGATGTTATTATTATTTAGATGCCATTTGGTCCTTCCGACTTCAACGAACATTTTTTTTTTCACGCTGAGCCAGTCTAGCATTCGCTTTTGACTTGCCAGCAGAACACATAGGATGTCGCAGCCAGAGAATAATGGAGTTGGAAGTTCCGGCCTTCCCAATGATGGGACAGGCCCGTCTCGTCCAGCTCCGAAACGCAAGTCCAGGTCAACCAGAGGCCTGCTCAAGTAAGTTTATATCTATCATTTAACAGATAGGCAGCTTACGGTTTCTTGAACGACGCAGCAAAGTTGTCGCACTTGAAGATCAGATGCAGCACGTCCAATCTAACCTTGAGAACGTAGTATCTTTGCTGTTACGTCTGGCTCCAACGGCTCTACCTGCTGGCTCTCAAGTATCGACCAATCCGGCTAGGCATAACAGTATGTCTGGTTAAATGCTAAGCTTGATCCCGCTAGGTGGCTGATCCTGAGTTATAGTCGCGCAACTGGGTTCGAATGGCTCTCATAACCATGTCCAGACACCTTCATCAGGGCTTTGTGAAACATCTGAGCAGAGACCTGTATCGTCCCTTGAGCAATGGGTACAACAAATAGCTGGGAATGCGTCATCAACTACAGCCGATCTTCAACAGCAATCTGTTCATCAAGACCGAACAGCCGGCGGAAGCACTGCAGAAGGATCAGAAATGTCCTCAGAAGACGAGAGAGACCACACAGTGGAGGAAGAAACAAAAGAGGGGCTCTGTTTTATGCGGGATATGTTGCGAAGCGAGGAAAGAAAGAGGCTGCATGCAGATGGTCACTGGGACTCGCCGAGGGAGCCAGGTTTATCAAGCCATCGAGATCAAGAGCATATAACAGCCGATGGCGGGGGGGACAGGACTGAACCAGACGGTTGCTTGAGAAATTTACGCCTCAAGCGAAAGCGTGGTGCAAATGATTTGGGATCTCCTGATAGGTTACCAGCCAAAATGCGTGATCCGATCAATCTTGGCTTCTGCAGCGAAGCACAAGGGAAAGACCTTTTTGATATGTGAGTTTGGCCTTCTTTCCACAACCTATTCTCGTCTTAGTTCTTCAACAATGGCGGTATGCTTACGTGCTAGTACAGGTTCTTCCGAGGAGCACATTCCTTCATGCCTGTCTTTGATCCCTCTAGAGACTCTTGGGAAAGGTATGCATCAATGCCATTTTTTTTTTGATTGGGATAAGCTTGGTTTGGGCAGTGCCGCTAAAGCAAAAGTATGTGATCTTTCAGTCTACGCCATCGGTCGCCATTCTGCATATCCGCGATTCTTTTCGTGGGGCAGAAGATCAAAGATGCTGGCCATGAGCCTAGCAACTTGCAACGGCTACTGAGGGAACATGCGGAGAGCATAGGTAAATCACGGTTTCATCAACGAGTCGCATAAATGATGGGCTTCCTTATCTGACGCCCTTTTGCAGGGAAGTCCACCTTGTTCTGTCCCATAGCTGATACGGAAGCTCTCCAAGCCATGAGTGAGTCGCATTGGCATATTCAAAACGTTGATCAACCTTGATTGATACTGACTGGTTTGTCAAAAGTCATTTTGGCCTCGTGGGGAGATACTGGCTGGCGTCCTGGTAGTCATGCTGTTAGTATGGCGTGAGTGGGATTTAATTTTTTTTATCTATCTCCCTCACCATCTCACTCGGTTTTGGGATTTAACAGAATTGACATGGAACTCTATAAATGTCTGCCGAGACTCTCTGAGAGATTGCAAACCCCTTCGGCGTTCACGAACGATCGTGATGAAGACACTGAACGGCGGCTGGTGATAGGATCGAGGCTATGGCTTTTAGTTTGTAAAATGGCCATCGAGTGAGTTGACTTGTTCCAGAAGTAAACTTACGAGGAACTAATATCTAGCAACTTTTAGGATGGCGTATAATTATGGTCGACCAATACTGATCGACGAGGCTTTGATATTTCCTCATTTGCACTCGCTGTTGAAACATCCTGCGCACTTGCCTACCGATAGTCGAATTGTTGCTTTTTGCGAATTACTTTATTTGAGGCGTGAGTTTCCATCTCCGATTATGGGAGGATGGGAATCACTATTAACCATTTCATGGGTGACCAGTAACATTGCACAAAAGTACCATATCTGGTACTCACCAAGAATTGGATCAACTTTTGCAAATCTTCAATGACGAAGCGCTTGGCTGGGAAGAGAGATGGAGGAATTATTATAGTTGGTAAAATCCCATGTTGAAAGTTCTTGTACTGATGACAATGCGCAAAAGTTCAACAAGGAGTTTCCTTGGATAATATTTTGGTGACGGATCGTAAGTACCTTGACATCATCGGGCTTTGATCAACGTCCTGACAATGCATATCCCTCTAGTGACAACGCAGAGGTGTTTCGGCTCGTGAGTCACTTTTCTAAGCAAGCTTACACCAGAAGAGTTGGGACTGATCGCATAAACTTGCCTCGCCTTTAGTGTTCTGGCAAACTCATGTCTGTTGCGAGCTATCCGAAGTCCACATGACATTGAAAGACTCTCTCCCCATCGAAGACGTTTGCTCTTAGCGAGTCTTGACGATGCACGATTGATAGCCAGCAGAGTTATTACGACAGAGGTGTGTAATCTTAGCCGTCTCCCACCGGGGCTGTAGAAGCACATATTCGCTGACTCGCGAGATTAATCAGAAAGACAAACTTTTACACGCTAATCATTATTCACATGTTGCCTTGGCTAGCGTAACGAGGATCTATATACGTCTAGCCACCCTTTTACCAGGATCAGTCGATCTAAGGAAAGTAGCAAGAGACCTATCTCAGTTGACCGAGGTACTGGCACGATGTAAGTTTTTTTTTTTTTTTTTTTTTTTTTTTTATTACTCTTCCATTTGTTATGGTTGGAAAGATTTTGTTTTGGCGCTGCTCCGTTGCTGATTTCTCTAGTCCCGGGTTTCCACTTTGCTCAACAACTGCGCTATGCCATTAGCAAAGCGAGGCAAAAAAAGATTCTCCCTCCGGAAACGAGACCGACTTCACCAAGATCATTTTTCAATCACAGTGTCGAGTATACACGTCAAAATCAGCCGAAACCTAGATCAAGCTCTGTCCCTTCAATGCCTTGGTTCAATCACTTTCCGCCTTCAGAACTCGCACTACAACATCACCAGGGCGAGATAGCGCCCGAGCAACCAGGTAGCACCAGTAATACGATGACCAGTGAAAGTCCAGTGGAATTCGATCCATTCCTAGCTGAACACGTTTTAAACGAAACTTTCAATCAAGTTCGACCTCTTGATGGTATTTCAGAGTGGAATCCTCAACCTGTTGAAGGAGAGAATTGGAATCAATGCTCACAGGGAGGAAATCAGACTGGATGGTTACCAAGTCAACCTTCTGTTGGGACTGCCATACCAGATGCCCACAATAGTTTTTTGTCGTGGTTGGAATTCCCTGTCCTCGGTAAGTAGCGTCTTATCGTATGCGTCCACAAGAGGTATTTTAGTCATGGTGAAGCTGACACGATGAATGATACCTTAGATTTCAGTGATTTTGATACCCAGTGAACGCCAAACTATATCATGTTATATTTTATGTATGATCGCTTTGTAGTATCTGGCCCGGCATTATTTCCTTTTTGTGAATTGATGCCAACGAGAGTGTAGCGTAGAGCGAAGGGATGCCCCTTCTTCTGGGCTGTATCTTGGGAAGAAGACGGACATTAGAGAGATACGTAGGAAGAGAGACTATACACGACTGACCGAATCTGACATCAATTTGATGTCAATTGATTCCGACGTCAAACTGATATCAAATAACGACAATTGTTTGAGGTCATTTTGACCAAATACGAATCTGATGTCAATCTGACTCTCACACAAACGTCAGCCATGACTGTTTTCTTGAGGTCAATCTGACTCTTTTCTGAGGTTAATCTGATGCATTCTTGATTCATCAAATATGTACACTGCACGGCAACCTGACCCTTATTTGACGCTAATCTGATGCATTCTTGATTCACTATATATATATATTTATATTATATTTTAATACATGCATGGACCGGTATACCCAGTATACTGCAATGGATAATAATTTGCATATCCATTTAGAGCCTATATACAAAATTCTCTATTTCATCCCCCCAAGCACCAAACAAGCCAGCACCACCCCCTTACTCACCATCCTCCTCATCCTCTTCTCCCGTCCTAGCCGAAGAATCGACATTGCGACCCTGGCCGAACTCCTCCTCATCCTCACTCCCATATCCCCCATTTCCTCCTTCCTTGCCCTTCCTCCACACGGGCACCATCCGACTTCGGTTCATGGCTTGCCACTCCATGAACTCTTTCTGTAGGCCCGCAAGGTGGCGTACACTGGTTATCCCAGTGTTGGCAGCCCCGAAGCGAGCCTCGTCTTCTCGAAAGACGAATTCTAACACCTCCCTCCTATATTGTTTAATTGATGTCAGTCGATGTAGGCACTCGCACTAATCCAACTCACCTCTCCTTTTCTCCGAGTTCCCCAAGCTCGAAGATTTCTTTCGCCGCCACCTTCCAAAAGTTCTCAACCTTTGGGGACAAAGGAGAGCCGACTCGGTAAGTCGAATACCTCTACAAATAAAATACATCAGCTACTGTGATATGTTGCTTAAATGAAAGAAACATGCAAGGAAGGCGAGGCGCTGTAAAAAGGGCATGGTCAAGGGGGACCCCTTGGCCATGCATCGGCCGAGAACAACGAGGTTCCAGCGCTCATCAATGCTTTTGATAAGCTATACAAAGCAATTCGTCAGTAGTCGTAGCATATAAATAAGGTCGCTTACCGCCTGCTTCCTCTCGCTCCTCCAGACCGTCAACTTTCGTGTGACTTCCTTTCGGAAGTCGTGACGGTCAGGGTGCCGAGCATTGGGCACCCCACCCACTTTGCAGGCGACTGCTGCATCCTGAGTAGATGTAGTTAAATATCTGGTACGTCACCAATGGTAAACAAGGTAAACCTACGTGGATTATGGAAGCCAGGTTGCTTCCATAGAAAAGGTCGGAGAAGGGGGTGGTTAAAAATGCATTGACCACCTCGCTGGCTAAGTCGCTGTACTTTTGCTGGTAAATGAACGTCAGATGACTAAAAGGTTATGCTGTGTTTGGTTTGATTAAGTACCGAACTTACAGAGGGCTTCGAGCCCGTTAAAGCAGATGACGACTGGGAGGCGAACAGACCCTTCAGGATCGCCAACTCTTTGAGAATGAGCTCTTGATTACGCTCCAACTGCAGAAACATTGACAGATTGTTCCATCAAGTACAATATCAGTAAGGGTTAATGCATAGGCTGAGCTGCAGACACATACCCTTTCCAGGTGTTCCTGGCTTACGATGACTTGAGAGTCACCTACCCTCTGCCTTTTGGGGGCAGAGGGTACTGCTGATATGGGAGAGCTGTCGAGACTTGAAGCTCTCCTATGGCGGCGGGATGGAGTTGATGGCGTTTGCGAAGGTGCTCTGGAGACGCGGTTGCCCGTCTGCGAACTCTCAGAATTGCTTGTGGATTCCGCGAACCCCGAAGTCCTGGATCCCAAACCGGATGCTGTAGTAATTTGGGAACGCTGAGACTCCCTGATCCTTGAGGAGGCGCTCGCCAAGCTCAAAAGAGATGTCAAATTGTTAGAAGGCATTATGATAATATGGAATGAATATATGGGACAATGAGGATCGGTGGACTTGAGATGCTGAAATGAGAAAGGGGCGAAGAAATCAAAACAAACCTTTTAAACAGTCTCGAGAATCTGAGAACGCTGTGGAAAGAAGTTTCGGGGACATTCGCAAAAAGTTGTTTGTTGGTTTAAACAAACTCTCGAGAACTTACGAACGTTTTTTGTTGATTCAAACAAAGTCTCGAGAACTTTCCCATCATGTTGTTTGTTGTTTGGTCCGTCGACGGTTGTTTGTGTTGTTTGGTCGACAGAACAAGCGGTCACGTGACTGTGATCAAACAACAACAACGCGATGATCTGCGGAGGTGGGATGCGCGGGTGGAGGCAGAGTGGAGGGTTTTCTTCAGTTCCGTCGTCGATATGGCACGCACCACAGCTCACAAATTCTAAAATCATAAGTCGAAAAGCCACAATTCCGAAAAGGAAAGGAGAACACATCAAAAGGCCATCCCAGATTAAGTGAGGCAAATTTCCAAGATACGCTAGATAACAGAAAACACACATTCAACACATATTTTAAATAATGGCGTCTGCTTTGGGGGATTCACGTAGCGGTAGCCCCACCAGTGGCTTGGGTTATCCAAAAAGGCGTGGTCCGAGAGGCCTAGATGACAAAACCTTGGCCCAAAGAGGTAAGCATTGCTTGGCTGTGGGATGAGGCAGTTAAGATTGATGCGAAGCGGCCTCATTAGGATTTATCAGGCTAGTTAATCCAAGGACTGGCAAAACTGAAATGTTTAAATGTATCTGCTGTAGTGATTCTGTGTCCAGCGACCAGGACTGCTACATCCCCCTAAAGAACATCTCCCATCATCAAAAAACAAAGAAGCATATCAACAACCATGAAATTTGGCACAGAAACCAATCGCAGCGGGAGAGGGAGCAGTTAGCGTATGATACAGCCTATCCCCACGAGACAGATGCCGAGGACGACGACTTCCCCATGGACTTTGATGATCCAATACTTCCCCACATTCCTGACGAAGATACCTTTAATTCTCAGCTTCTAGAAAATAATACTTTTGAGGATGAAATCTTTAGTTTACCCGACGAAACAGGGCTAGAAAAATTGTTATTCTCTGTGCTGGAATCAGAAGGTTCAGAAGAGATGCGACAATTTGCGGAGGATATAAGAAGGCTCCAACTGGCTAAAGAAGAGACTCCGAACGGATTTGATGGTGATGTTGATGGAGATGAGGGCGACGGTGAAGGTGAGTGCATTGACAGGGAAGCAATTGAAAATGGCTAAGATTCTGTTGTTAGAGTTTGACGACTCAATTGCCCCAGAAAACACGCCTCTTGAACCAGACATCGACAATTCTTGGTCGCCCTGGCCTAATAAGATAGTGAGTTAAAGCGTTAAAAGGAAGGTGGTTATGTTTAATTTCCCGTGACAGTATTGCCTGCTTGATGTTATGGACAGCCTAGGACGGATGCGCTTTTCAACGAGGCAAATTCGGCTTATCCTTTGGCTTCTGAGGAAATTAAATGTTCCTAATGTTCCCTCTTACTACTCTTTTCGCAAAATACAGAGCATGGTACGAGATACGGTCAATCATTTTCCCACCAAGAATCTTGTTTCTCAGCTTGGTAACCATTTCACCGTCACCGATCCCCGAAATGCAATTGCCCTAGTAAGTCTCTAGCATGGATTTCTGACGTCAGGAACTTATAGAGGTCTCTCACTTGTTTAATCAGCAAGTCGCCCACCCCATAACTTCAGAATTCATAACGCGCTACCCAGCATGGCAGCCCGAAGAAGTCTCTGAAGTGTGGCACGCGCGAAGATGGTATGAATTCGGGTTTGAAATGCTCAATCCTTTGTGGATTTCCCCCGAAACAGGCAAGCAGTTCTTCGTCCGGGAAGTAACGCGGATGAAGAACGGGGAGCTGGTGTAACCCCCTAGTGTGGGTAACACTGCCTCACGGCAGTGTGGGTGCATTTAGTTCCCGAGTTGTAGGACAAGTGAGTAATTCAGGTGGTATTTATGGATCATTACTTCTAATCAAGATAACCTAGGATAACGACCTGGTAATCGCCCAGGAAGACGTAATCACAGATCCGATTCCAGCCAAAGAGCTGCTAGCGGTCGTAAGCCCTGACGAGCGACAGACGATAAGATGTATGTTATCCTTACATATGTAAACTTCTAAAATACTGACAACAGCTTGAACAATTGGAAGACGAGAACGGAGATGTTTACTCTCTGAACCCCCTGCGATCGACTGTCGGCATCAACGACGATTTCTTGGTGGTTTTCGTATCTCTTTGGGCTGACGACGTCTCGGGAAATCGGTCAAAGCAGTATAATAAGCATGTAAATATCTACATGCAAAACACAAACCTTCCTGCCAAGCTTCTTAACCAAGATCATTTCATAAACTTCATCTCAACTTCACAACATGCGTCATGGGCTGAGCAAATGGCTGAAATACTGAAGATCATTCAGTAAGGAATCTCTGAAAGAAACACCGCTAACATATGCGTATAATGTTTACTGATAATTTCATCCAATAAGGGGCACAGAAACCATGCCTATACAGACGTTTAATGCCTCCAATAAGCGAAAGTGTAAAGTGGTGCTAAGGGTCTCCTCTCTGCCTTGTGACAACCCTCAGGCAAGCGAAGAAGCGTCTCATATTGTCCGTGGCAACTTCCTTTGCCGCACCTGTACAGTCGGTGGAAGCCAAGCGGAAAAAAAGACACTCAGAGTGTTTCGAGCACTTCATCGAGTGAGTGATCTGTGTTCTTACGCTTTTGCAGCTTCTATATGCTCTTATTTTAGGATGACAACCCTCCTCGAAACGCGCAAAGCATTAAGGCAAGTCTTGAACAGCAGCTCGACCTGGCTATGCAAGGTGGCTCGCTGGATCGTGTCAAAAAGCTTCAAAGCCAAACAGGAACCAAGGATTTTTTCACGAATGATTGGATTAGTAAAATTATTCCGCAGACCAGGATACTCAGGGCCCAGAAAAAGACAAAGGATGAAATTTATAGGATCATGCGTGATTGGTTTGACCAGCAGCCAGGCCTGAAAAGGAACCCTCTGTTGGATGTAGCTGGTAAGTTATTGCCACATAGTAAAAGCTTCATCTAACTGGCACGCATGTAAGGTCTCGATCCGGCGCACGACACGCCTTTCGAGTTACTACATACCTACTCTTTGGGTATCATGAAATATGGATGGAGACATGTCGTGTCCAGGATGCCGAAGGATCGTGTTGACATTCTTGTGGCTAAGTTAGATTCGGCCGCGAAGGATTGTCTAGATACCGACAAAGGTGACGCTTTATATATCTGGCGGTACAGCCACTCCCTGAACGGTCGCCATTACCGATTTCTCTCGCAGTCCCTGCCACTACAGCTGTTCGGGATTCTCACCGAAGATGAAGACAAGGCAACATGTCAGCTCATGCTGTCCATCGCGTCCTTAGGTGCTCATCTTTGGTTCCCGGTAATAAAAAATCTGGATAAATATATAGTATGTCACAAAGCAGACCTCCAATTTCAGTGTTACTCGGCTTACCATGCAACGCAAAATTAGAATGATCTCGAAATCTTGGTTGCCAACGTACAGGATTTACTCGATGAGATCAATCCAGATTTCATCACAAAGAAGCCAAAAGTCCATTACCTCTGTCATGTTACACGAGACGTGCTGAGGTATGGCCCAGTAATCCACCAAGCTACCGAACGACATGAGAGATTCAACAGTGTCGTTCGGGGGTGCACTATCCGTGGGAATGGCCAAGCCAATAGCCACGATGTGGCGGCTTGGTTTGCACACGCTGGGATATGTGCACATTTGGTTACTGGTGGTCTCTTTGTGACGGAAACTGGTATATGGGGGGCTGGCCATAAGGTTCTTGAACTACGACAGGACCACGGTCTTTGTACCCATCTTGGCTGGTCGGTTCCTAGAAAAGCCAAGAAAGGTATGCTTTGGCTTTGAAGTCCTATATCACAAATTCTGTTGACGATTTATACCCACCAGGAAAGGTTGTTCGCTTGGCTGGGCAGAAGGATGGCAAATCGTACGCTGTCGAAGCTGCTTCAGGGGACCACTGCAAAGTGGGCAATTGGGTGGTTTGTAGGAACGGGGTAAGTTAGATGACAAAAGGGCATTGTGCCTGTACCAACCACAGTGATCCAACATGTGCTTCAATCTCTGACATGTTTTGAGGGTAAAATCCTGTATGGACGCATCGTTGATATTGTGCCATCCTCAGATGATGATCTGGGCATGGTTACAATAAACCGCTGCACCATCGGGGGAAACCGCCATCCCATCCACGGCATGCCCATGCTGCAAAGAAACGATGGAGTGTTTGTCACGGTTTTTTCACAAGTGAGGAACTTTACTCATATCCCCTACGTATTGATGCTGACTGCCTATTAAGGCCGTGCTTTTTCGTTTCGCAGCAGAGCATGATTGCCTGAAGGGTAATTGCCCCGTACGACGTCTTCGACCCAGCAAACAGGAGCGCAAAGTAACTTCTAAGATGGCTTATGGTGTGGACCATGTGGACGACGAACATTTTGTGATCAATCTGCTCTCACTTCACAATCCTCACTTAATACGGGAAGTTCTGCCTCCGATGCTAACAGAGCCAAGAAGAACGTTTGAAGACCGTGAAGCTCACATAGAGCAAATGGTTCGTAAATTGCAGACTGAATCGAACCAGCCCAGTGCACCTCCTAGTGTACCTCCAGATATACCCGTTGCTGAAGTAAAGGACAGCTCCAATTCTCTTTGAGGGATAACCACGTTGGCAAAGGACGGAGCGATGAGAGAGACAGGTAAAATGAGCAAATGGTAAATTAGAGTATAGTAAATCATTTATGATTGATGAATACACAGATATGTACAACATCTGATTGATTAACCTGATATCTGGACGAACATCAAATTACTCCTTATGTATATTTAATTAAGTAATTTAATATGGATGAATCTAAATTATAGATGCAGCATCAGTCTGATGTCAGAACGACATCAAATTATAATCTGATCTCTATGTATGTCAGTTTGATGTCCGTTTGATGTCAAGCCAAACCATATGTCAATTTGATATTTTGCAAGCTGAGGTCATATTGATGTCCCATTACCCTGATATCAGATTGACATCAATCTGAGCATCAGAACGGAATCAAATTCCCAAATATCAGTTTGAGGTCAAACTCGTTTCGCCGTGTAGAGGAAGTGAGACTGTCGACGTCACGAATTGCTCTTGCCGCCGGCTGAAGTTTGATTTGTCGCTGATTCGCTGATGCTTCCAACAATTATGACTATGCTATATAGACAAATGAGATGCTAGTGTCCTGGTGCTACGTTGTCAGTGAGCATCTCTTTAAACATCTCTGCGCTCCATGTGCATATATCGTAAGGGAGGGTGCATAATGGCAAGGTCTTTGTGAAGATCGGATGTAGATACGGCCCAAACGCCAGAGGATGAAGCGAGGATCGGGGATCGCCCGGGGGACGACTTTTGACGAGCATGTCATGGTCCTTGCATGTCACATAGGCAGGGATGGCCGGCGTATATATGTTTGGGCAGTCTTTATCTTTCTATGGGCACGGCCCTGACTTTTGTGCATGCATCGACCGAGCCGTTGTGGACATCTTTGCGAGGACCAACGAGAAGCTGGGGATGAGAAAGCAGACGCGGCTGGGGCAAAGTGCCACATGCTGTTTCTCCGTGGCCAGAAACGCCGAGTTGCTCCGAGGCTCTTTATTCGGGGCACTGTCATTGGGCCTCGGCTGCAGGCTCACTCCCCAGCCACGCTCATCTCCTTTCCCCTTCTTCCTGGCTTCTCCCCCAAACACCACCATGCTCCACCAAGCACTCCCAAGGCTGTCAAAGGCCGCCAGGGCCCCCCTCCAAAACATGGCCAAGGTCAGTGCATCCGGCCGCTTTGCCCGCATCCGCCGGCCCATATAGCAGCTAAACACAAATCTATAGGCCCGATTCTCCTCCTCCGCCTCCCAACCCGTCCTTACCTCCCGAACAGCCGTCTTCGCCTCCACCCTTGCAGCCGCCGGTTCTGTCGCTTGGTACGGCCACCTCTACGGTCTCCCCTTCTTGCCCGAGGCGTCTGCCAACAGCGCCGGCGAGAACGGTTTGCACCCTGCCGTTTGGCCGTTTGAGCACTATGGACCTTTGGAGACCTTCAATCACTCCGCTATCAGGCGTGGTTACCAGGGTGCGTCGGATGTGAGGATGCGTGGGGTTGTGCTGACTAGTTTCCTTTTTTTTTCTTGCTTCGCGTGTCTTTAATTCGACTATCGGAAAATATCAACGCGGTTGGCGAATTCTTGGATCCGACAAACAGTCTACCGAGAAGTCTGTGCCGCCTGTCACTCCCTCGACCGAATCGCTTGGCGTAATCTTGTCGGCGTTTCACACACTGTAGATGAAGTCAAGGCTATGGCTGAGGAGGTTGAGTACGAAGATGGGCCCAACGATGAGGGTGAAATGTTCCAGAGACCGTGAGTGGAGATTTGGTCAAAAAACGAGAGCAAGTAAATAGAGGCTGATTGGGCCGGCAGGGGTAAGCTCGCCGACTACATGCCCGCTCCCTACCCCAACGAGGAGGCCGCTCGTGCCGGTAACGCTGGTGCCCTTCCCCCTGATCTTTCTTTGATCATCAAGGCCCGACACGGAGGTGCCGACTACGTCTACTCTTTGCTTACCGGTTACTGCGACCCCCCCGCTGGTGTCAAGGTTGCTGAAGGCATGAACTACAACCCCTACTTCCCCGGTGGTGGTATTGCCATGGCCCGAGTCTTGTTCGACGGTCTCGTCGAGTACGATGACGGTACTCCCGCTACTACTTCTCAAATGGCTAAGGATGTCGTCACTTTCTTGTCTTGGGCTGCGGAGCCTGAACATGACCAGAGGAAGAAGATGGGCATGCAGGTGAGTCTTCATGCCTTTTCATATGTCCTTGGCATTGGCTAATGCTAGCAACAGGCTCTCATTGTCCTCTCAAGCATGTTCGCCATCTCCGTCTATATTAAGCGATTCAAATGGGCCTACCTCAAGAACCGAAAGATTGTCTACGAACCTCCTAAGCCTTCCAGGCACCACGCTCTTTAAGCGTGAAGTTTGGAAAGCGCAAATATTAGAAAGTCGGACGTTGGTGCAGGACGCAAAGAAGAGGCGTAATCTGTCGTCTGGGAGACGGTTGCGTTTTTCGTCTTTTGCGAGTGGATGGGAATTTGCATCTGGGAGTGAGAGCGGATGTCATAGTTTGGGCATGCAAAAACATCATCTTTGGATTTTTTTTTCCTTTCCTCCTTTTGTGCTGATTGTGTGATCAGAAACTGTTTTCATCCCAATGAGATGTTTTATGCAAAGTAAGTTTGTGTATCATATTTGCTAACCGTTTGAACAGGCAGTCCTTTAGCGTGTATGAGATTATTGGATGGAAAATTGACTACAGTGCTATCGTACAGATGATCTCGAATCTTCAGAGGACTACTTTTCTTCTTCAAGATCGATAAGCATCCTCTGGGCGGTACCTCAAGCATGAGCAACAATGACATAATATGAGACCAAGGCACAGATCAGCTATCGTTCGTCCGTCCATCCGTCCTTTCGCTTGTTAGCTTCTTCTGTTCACCAGCACTATGGCAAAACAGCGGGGCGAGGCGTCAAGACTTACACAGATAACTACAAATTCCTTGGCCTGGATAATGTTCCGCTGGAGAAATGAGACAAGCTTCGTCTCCATGCGAAACTACGACGAGCTGCTGCTGTTGTTGTTGTTGGGATGCTTGCTGGAATTGTTCGAAAGGAGGAAATATCATGCTGTTCGGACCGCTACAATCCAGTGTATCGTCAATGCCGTTGTCAGCGAGCTGTCAAGTGAAAAAGACTAGGAGAAATGAAATATGAAGACGGACGGTTGACAGTATTGAGGTGGGTAAGGATGGGAGGAGAATGGGTCGGACATTTTTTTTTTTTTACACTTTTGGCGGGGTTTCAAGGATCAAGATGAAGGAAGGATGTGAAGGGGAAAAGGATATAGAATGGAGAGACATCCGTCCGACATCATTGATGATCATATATTTTATATCAGAGGCTAACTTCTCACATCTAATGCATATAGACAACAGGTCCTGGAAATGGCACTCGGCGCCCGACAAAGTGGATCAGATATACGGGCGATGGGCGCAAAATGTCTTAACGAATGATGGAAGCTGTCGTCAAAAAGCGGGAAGTCACAACAACAAACGACGAGCAACGAGCGACAAGACAACATGATCAACATCACTCACGCTGCATCGCAATACTCGAGCACATGACGATCAATGGCTTCCATCTTTTCATCGCATTTCATTCCAAGTCAGATTATGATCTACGCACGACTGCCCAACGCCCAACATATTTTGAAATGGCTACACCTTAATCGCTGAATATACAGATCACCTCAAAGGGCCCTTCCTTTGGTCTGTTCCTGACCCCTGTGCTATTGCTATTATCCTCAACCCCTGGTACCTATAAGCTCGAATATCACGGTATCGGGCATTCGCCCATCGTGACCCATTTTGCTCAACACATCCTTCCCTTCTTTTCTTTCCTGGCGGACTCTGAAATTTACTGATCAGTTGACATAAGGACAAAGGCTGGAAAAGGAATAGGGGAAATAGGTGATGGGCGAATAGACGGCATGTAGAATGATGACATCAGGCACTGATCCCATCAGATTCCTTCTATGGGCGATAGATAACCTCAACGGATCGACAAAGCGATGGACAGCAATCAACTTGGATGATTCGACGCTTGATGCACGGCCTGATCCCGAAATCATCAAATTGTGTCTCTGTGCCTACTGCTAGCCATCATCCATCAGCCATGCGGCATGCGGCATGATACGATTAACAGATGGCATAGCAGAGATCAGACCTTCCACGTTCAAGTTCAGAATGCCGTGGAACTTTTGATTATCCCCGAAACCGAGATCCATCTCAGCGACCATCTCCCACATATTACCAGTCATGTATTCTCTCTCCACTGCTTCATCAGACTCTGGAGCACCGTCTTTACGCCTCTCTCGCACTCTTCAACACCACCCCGTTCACTTTCCCAGAAAACATCTTCATTCCTCTTCTCTTCCCTTCCCCTCCTGGTGCACCTCCAAACGCCCTCTTCTTCGCTGATGCACCGCTGCTAAACCCAAAGTCGAGACCATCATCCTCCTGCGCGGAAGAGACAGGAGAAGATGACCGGTGGACAGAGGATGGCTTGGGTGCGAAAGGATTGGAGCGCGTAGTACGTTCTTGTACCTGGGTAGCGGCAACAGGGGAGGACATTGGTGGGGCTAAAGATGGTTGTGAAGGTTGGGAATTGGGATGTCCAATGGGTGGGGATGGTTTTCCAGGTGTTGATATGGAAGACGATATACTTGTATTGCCACGACTAGGAGTCTTGCCCACCAGCCGAGAGTGTGGGGCAAAGGGAGAAGGTTTCTTCGGCGGAGGAGGCAAGGGACGCGCAGAGCCAGTGTACTTGCGGGGATAGTACTTGCTGGCGAAGGGTTTCGAAGTGTATGGCTTTTTAAATGGATTCTGAGAATCGTCTGATGCTCGGGAAATACTTGACGATGATCCTGTGGATGGGACCGTGGTGGTAGTGCTTGAAGGATCAACTACATAACGTTCCATTCGACGCCGGACAATTTCTTCGCTCCCCGTACTCGTCTGTGTTGGAAGAACATTACCGTCCGTCGGTCCAGATGTCCTAACCCGACCTGGCGCTTGCGCATTGGCAGTCGCTTTGTTCGCTTCTCCTGCCTGCCTCAATGCCTCTCTCACACTTTCCGTCGCCTGCATAATATCACCCACCATCTTCCCCCTCTTCTCCGCCATTTGCCCTTCCCTCGCCCAATTCGTCTCTTTCGTCCGCATCCCCATCTGTGTCTGAGCAAGCGAGTTGGCTGTGGTGTATGTGAGCCGGAACCATTGGTCATGGACCACGCGGACAAGCATGAGTCGCCGGTCACCTTCACCTTGACCCCGCGCATTTGCTTGGGTTGCCTCGGCCCTTAACGTGGGTTGGGCGTTTGAATATGTAGAGGTAGAAGCAGAAGCGGCCGAATAGAAGTTCTTTGCCTGGCCATCGGCATCGTCCCACCATTCTCCTGCTTGGGCTGCTGCAGCAGCGCCAGCAGCCTTTGCTTTTGGGGCCTTGCTAGGTTTTTTCTCCTTGTGCAGTTTACCAGCCAAATGCGCTTGCCCTTTTCTCACTTCCTGCATCGTTCCGTTGAGTTTTTTGGAGATTGTCCGTTTCCGTTTTTCCGCCGGGGTCGGGTCCTCCTCTTCCATTTCAGAGAAGACATCTTCATGAGACGGAGATGAAAGATCGGAAAGAGAAACGGATGTACCGAATGGTTGAAAATCACCATCTTCGTCGACGCAGCTTGAAAGATTAGAGCCATAGATGAAACCGAAGCCTGGAATGTAGGACTTGCCTCTCGTCGGCACTGAGCTGGATGATGGGACAGTCCGAGATGAAGGCGGAAGGAACTTGTCGGGTATGGGCCTTGAAGTTGAAGTGATATTCAATGAGACGAGATCAGACTTTTCGTTGGGGAGTTTGATAAGGGTCAAACACAGGCTTGAGATAATATCGGCTGGCGGGAGATTTGAAGCAAAGAGTGGGACGAGGCCGTCGTTACAAGCTTGAAATTTCGGGTTCTGCCCTGAGAAAACGGCTTGGGATGTGCGGTTGATAACGGCGATGGAAGTTTCGGTACAGGATGTATCTCTCAGATCTGTAGAAATGAGTGTCAGCGATGAATAATAGAGAAGGGAAAACAGGACTCGCCCAAGGCTACTAGTCCCGGCCACCTAGCGAAGACTTTTGCACTTCTATCGCTAACATTCCTACACCCACCCAGAAACCACGCTCGTAACCTCCAGAGACCTCTTCCCTCCCTGAGATCCTTTTGTCCAGGTAATTCGAGGGCACTACCAAGTAATCTAATCCCATTATCCGTAATCCGGCATCCCTTCATCCACAGAACATCCAAATGGGTGCAGTACCGCAGCGCCTGGACGTTCTGATCGTTCACTGTACCATCCATACCGTTCAACGTCAGGGAAGTCAGAAGTGAAGTGGTGGGGTTGAGGAGTGAGGATGCAAATAGCGACGGGAGATAGTTAAGTGGATGCTGAACGTTAGGTGTGCGAGTGTTGGGTGGGAGATGAGCTAGAGTAGGAATGGGCGGTAGAGCCAGTGTAAATGATCCCGCATCAGCACCTTCTAATAAAGCATCATACGCCCAAATTGTAGCCTCGTCAGGGTTATACGAAATTTGTTCACTTTCCTGTATTTCTTCGTACCCTCTGTCTGCACGGATACGGCTAAAAACACGTCGAACGAGCACAGGATGCACGCCGGTGAAAGACATTGGTTCGACGAAGTGGAAATTGCGAGAAATGGTAGCAAGGCAAAAGGAGTGGAGCGTAGGGACATGGCGACCTCGTGGGTATTGAGGACGGACTACAGATGGGTTGATTTGTGAGAGTGGGAGAGGGGTGAGATGCCAGACCGG
>NC_026751.1:1175159-1177659 GCF_000149245.1 Cryptococcus neoformans H99 | reverse complement strand
TATCTGTTCGGCTGACATTGTAAATCGTGAACTAATGCGACGAATTAGTCTGGTGTTGTGATCGATGTCCGTGTCAAGGAGGGCCAAGCCGTTAAGGCCGGTGACCCCTTGTGTGTCCTCTCTGCTATGAAGATGGAGAGTGTGGTTTCCAGTCCCGTGTCTGGTAACGTTAAGCGTGTGTTAGTCAAAGAGAACGACTCTATTGCCCAGGGTGACTTAGTCGTCGAGGTTACCCATTAGATGTAGGGTTTATGTAGGAGTACCCGCCGAGGGAAAAAAAATCAGAAGTCAAGAGTGGGACGGTCAATTTGTTTCTGTCGGTATATATGCTGTGAAAAGGCCCGTTACTGTGTACTGTAGATTTCCATGCAAAAGTAGAACTCGTAGATGTCAAATCCCAACAGTGATTAAATACTTTCAATTACTGAAAAAGTCCTCCTCTACTTAGTAAGGTAGAAGCAACGATTTGACCTCAATTCGTGGGATATTCATACGATTTTGTATGTTGCCTGGCAAAGTGTTATATTTTTAGGGGCAAATCCTTTGAAGCCTTATCGTCAGTCCCATAGAAAGATAAAAATTACCATTAGCTCACATTACCGAATCCAGGCAGCAAAGGAAGATCCCATTTTGTAGGATCCCATTCTTCCAGATGGGCAAGAACCTCTCGGGCACCGTATGTTTCTTCGGGATTAAGAGCCCTGACTTCTGGGTGGGGCACCCATATAACTAATCACAATTGCAATGTCAACCACTTTAGAATTTTTCGCGGTGGTCTGAAAAAGCGTACCGTTCATGCCCGCAGCAACTCCAGCAAGTACTCCCGGTACAGAGTCTTCAAACACCAGGCCTTTTCTCCTTTCCTCCTTCTGGAGCTCTGAGCATTCATCGGAAGTGCCAACATCCCTGCCTAAAGAGTGAGCAGCAGCAAGGAAGATGTCAGGATTCGGTTTTCCTCCTTTGATTCCTGGAGAATCGGCGGTAATGATGCAAGAGGCGGGGAAATGACCAAAGATATGGGGAAGATGAGTCTGAAAGCAGTTAGTGGCTTATATGAAGAAGGCGAAAATGTACACCATACCGTTTTGTAGATGAAGTTCTGCATGCTAGAGCCCGTGGCCAGGGCGATTGGTATGCCTGCCTCATACTTGACACATCACATGGTCAGCATTTGCTCATTTATACAAAACTCGAAGACATTAAAACAACTCACCAAGCCTTTGACCAAAGCGGCTGCTCCTCGCATCGGTTCAACCTCTCTAAATAGCTTCGCTTTCATTCTTGCACCTTCTTGAATGAATTCCTCTACCGATAGTTGCTCCCGTATGTCTGGGAAGTGGGATAAAATCCATTCCGAGGCGGCAGGTAGAGGCTTGCCCATAGCTCCAGCTTTGATCTCCCACCTCAGAGAATGACCATATCGGCCAAGAATAGTATCTAGAAAGCCTTTGTAAGCTGTGTCCCAGGAGCATTAATGATTGCGTACCTGTAACTTCTGCCACAATTTTCTAGGAATATTCATTAGCTGCTATCATGGATAAGACACTCTATAATCAATTAGACAAACCTCAGAATCTCTATCGAGTTTCGTGGCGCTGTTAGTGTGCATTATTGAACTGCAAAGTCGCTTCAAGCTTACACTGTTATCCTTGGTCAGCATTACACATACATTCACTTTTTCGAGAGAAAACAGCTATCGATGCGTACTCAGAAGGCCATCCATGTCGAAGATGACATATTCAATGTTCGATTTCGACGGGATCACCTGCGAGACCATGCTGTTGTCTTGATGATATTATATTTGCAGATGAGAGATCCGAAGTATTGGATTCCCTTGTCAGATATATTTACAGAGCTCTCAGGCTGAATGCGAACGGGCAGTCAGATCAGAAAACATGAAGAATAACAGCACTTACTACTGTATTACTGGTACAGTTATATGCCGCTTGAAACCGCCTAAACTTAACTTCCGACGGAACTCGGCCCGACAACCGTCAGCCAGCAGGAGACGGGATCAAGTGGCCCACCAGAAACCAGAATTAATTACCGAGTTCATACCAGCAGGTAAATTCTTCAGCTGCTAGGATGACAACTGGCTCTGCGTTCAATCCTCCACCGCCCATCTATCATTTTGTCTTTTGTCCCGACGATCTCCAAAATTTATACCGACTTCCTACCTATTCCTGGTCAAGCAATAACGGTAAACACACTCGACATGTCTGTCCAGCGATGCCCACAGTGTGGGCCGGATGGACAGCTGGAGACGGATTTAAGCGCCGGTAATATCGTGTACGTCTTTCGCCCTTCATACTAAGACATCGTCGCTCACACGCATCTTCAGGTGTCAGCGATGTGGTCAAATCGTTGAGGAAGGTATTCTCGTTTCTGAAGTCGGTTTTGCCGAGTCTGCTGGTGGTCGTGTCCATGTGCAAGGTACTTTCGTGTCGAATTACGCGACTGGTGTTGCTGGTTCGCGTGGTGGCCGAGGCGGACAGCAAAA
>NC_026751.1:1167659-1170159 GCF_000149245.1 Cryptococcus neoformans H99 | reverse complement strand
TCAAACGGTTCCATATTTGGTTTTGAAGTCTAATACAGAAAGAAATAATATAATCCCAAACTTCAACCTGCTTATGCTAATAGTCTACAGTAAATTGAACATTTTACTTCGCATTCAGAGTCTCCCGACCTCCGTCCTGATTCTCTCCTCTGTCGCCTTAACCTTCTCCCTAATAACTTCCTCACAAGTCTCCTCACTAGATCTGATCACAATTTCCTTCTCCATCTCAATGGCGTTGTGGAGGTCATCAAGCCAGAAGCTGGAAGTCAAAATGACCGGCAGCGAGAGAGAAATAACACCCAGCAAAGAGTGGGACTTTGAAACACCAGGCGGTATCGAAGTAGCTTTTAATCACCAGGTTTCGGTGCTCAGTCACGCCCAGAGATACCAATAGTATACAAAATCCCACCAGCTGCCTTATCAGTCATATCTTTCGAGGCAGCAACAGCAATAAAATCACAGCAATAAAAAAACACTAGCCATAAGAAGTGCAGCAGGTCGAGAACCGAAGTCAGCATGCCTCGATTCAGAGGGACGAGCGACGGCAGCCACGATTGGAAGGACGACAGCAATAGTAGTGATAGCAGAGTGTTTGGAGAAAGATGAAGTGGCAATCAAGAGGTATGCTGAAGTAGTCGATTGTTGGAGATCCTAGACGAAAACAACAGGAATGATAGTACTTTGAGAAGAGTAAGTTTTATGTCGTTTACCAGGTTGGATGCGATGCCCACCCTTAGGGCATCTAGAGCCTGGAGTCCTTCCCAAACACGACATCTACGAACTTAATAAGTTAACGATACGAAAGCATGAGTTTGGAAGGAAGGAAACCATAAGAACCCAATTTTTGTAACATCGGCGTTTTGACCAGAAGTATCAGACTTGATCGAGATTGTCTCTGCCTTGTCAAGGCTTGAGATTTGATCGTCCTCCTCCAGAGACTTTCTATCTGGAAGAGACTTGGGGCGGGAATCATCTGTCTGGGAACGGATGGGTATTCTTTTACATTGTTTGGCTTTGGAAGGAACGAGGATTTCATTCGATATACCCGCATCGCAAATGGAAGCTCTAAGAGAGACCGAATAATGTTCGTACCCTGGGATAAGCCTGTGGATTATTTTCAACTGAAGCGGCACCTGCCAGAAAATGGAATGGTATCCAGTCGGGTTTCATACGCATGGGTCTCCGTTCTCTAGTGCATTGGGCGTTCCCCCCTTACAACGTGCCTTATATGAACAATAAACTCGCATCGCCATCGTCAGCGATCATCCTTTCCTATACTGGAGAATTGCAAAGCAGTGCAGTTCGCTGTCCAGCCTGTTTGTCCTCATTTTTGAAGACAAACTTTCTCTTTTAATATTTATACTAATGACACTAATTTATTTAATCATGATGTCCACAACAAATGATATAGCAGCAGACAAAATCGGTGTATATTCAGCCAAGCGTTTGGTTGATAGTCGTCCTTGAGTCCAAAGTAAGGGAGATTGTGAGTTCGAAATCATGAAAGCGTCGCTTATCGATGGTCAATCATAGTCTCATAACCCGACATTGCATTCAAGCTAGCTGCAACACCGACTTCCCTTCTCAGTGAATGCGATGCTGTATGTGACCAATCTTTTTCCTCACTGACTTGTGATCGTATTAAGACTGCACAGGGAGCAAAAAAAAAGAAAAAAAGAGGAGGCGCATACAGAACAAAAGAGACAGGAGCTCTTTGGCAAGGCAAAGCGCACTTTAAAGGCGATCGAGCAATGATGCTCTTGCAGAACTCGGCACCTCTGGTTGAATACTCCAAATCCTAATGGCATTTGGGGCATGTCACTTCGTTCACGAAAAGCGCACAATTCTCCCAGAATGGCGGCCAATGCTCGAGAACGCACAGACAGATATGTGATCAGCAACAGCTGGGTCCTAACAAAGGTGACTTTTTCTCCATAATTTAACCCATTGAATGGTGCTGCCGCTGACAGTTGATTGTATTTTAACTGCAAAGGAGCTCCAGTGGAATATTTGATCCAGGATTTTCAAGCACAACAGTTAAAAATACGTCGCTGCTCATCTGCTCACAGAGCTGCCAGTGGATGCCTGACGAGGAACGCCGGTATCACCGATCACAGTTTGCAAAGCATATGCCATGCATGGAAAGCAGCGAAGCCCATGAGCGATCCGGCCAATATCGCAAGGCTTGTCGATTGCATAATTCGAAGAGGTCCTTGTTTGTTAGTTTTCCGACGATCCCGCTCGGGTCAATTCTTTGATTTACTACGCCAATGCGAAATTGTGGCGCTGTCAACGATGGAGGCCGAATACATGAGGATGATTGCGGAAAAAGCTTGCTGATGGCTCCATCCAGCTTACCCACACTCCTTCCGCTCAGAATGTTGGCGATTCTTTGACGAAAAGTCTGTCTATTTGAAAAAATGGTGTAAGGTGTTGGGGATGGAACGTGTAGAGCTCGAGCTCCCCGGCCGTCCAGCGGACTCGTACTACAAACAAGGCA
>NC_026751.1:1110159-1162659 GCF_000149245.1 Cryptococcus neoformans H99 | reverse complement strand
CCTTGTCGAGGGTGTCCTCGAGGCTAGGTTAAAGGGTGACAAGGAAGCTCGAGGTGTCAAGGAGGAGGAGAAGAAGGAAGAGGAGGATGACAAGAAAAAAAAGAAGAAGAAGGTTGTCAAGGCCGAGGCTGTGAAGCTTGATGACAACACAGTCGCCGAGTACGAGTACCTTTTGGCTCAGGCAAGTCAACTTCACGTCGATTACACACATGCTAACCCGCAGCAGATTGATAACTACACTGGCCCTGAGCTCGGTGAGATTATTAGAAAGCATAAGATCACCAACCCCACCACTGGCAACGAGGTCTCTGAGCCCGTCGAGTTCAATCTCATGTTCGAGTCCAACATCGGTCCTACTGGCCACATCAAGGGTTACCTCCGCCCCGAAACCGCTCAGGGTCACTTTGTCAACTTTGCTCGTCTTCTCGAATTCAACAACGGCAAGGTCCCCTTCGCCTCTGCTCAGATCGGTAAAAGTTTCCGAAACGAAATCGCCCCCAGACAGGGCTTGCTCCGTGTCCGGTAAGTTTTTTTTTTTTTTTCTTTTTTTTTTCAAGAAAGTTTGGCGGGATCATGGCTGATGAAAGTTTGCAGAGAGTTCACCATGGCCGAGATTGAGCACTATGTTGATCCTCTTGACAAACGTCACGCTCGATTCAACGAGGTTAAGGACGTCGTCCTCACCCTTTTGGCCAAGGGTGTTCAGAGCGAGGGTAGGACCGAGATTGTGAAGAAGACTGTTGGTGAGGCTGTTGCTGAGGTCAGAACTTCTTCCACTTTTTTCCCTTGGCGGAATGAAATCTGATGATTATATAGGGTATCGTCGACAACGAGACTCTTGGTTACTTCCTCGGTCGAACTCAGTTGTTCTTAACCAAGATCGGTATAGACCCTGCTAGGTTGAGATGCAGGCAGCACATGGCTAACGAAATGGCCCATTACGCCACCGTACGCCCAATTCTTGATATCCAACCAATCGTACCCGTACTAACTTTTAGCAGGACTGTTGGGACTTTGAGATCCAATCCTCTTATGGCTGGATCGAGTGTGTCGGTTGCGCGGACCGATCCGCTTATGACCTTACCGTCCACTCCGTCCGAACCAAGCAGCCTCTCCGAGTCCAGCAACGTCTCGAGCAGCCCCGAACTGTCGAGAAGCTTGAATGCACCTTTGACGCCAAGGCTTTCGGCATGAAGTTTAAGAAGGACGCTACTATGATCAAGGAGACTTTGCTTGGTCTTGAGAAGGACAAGTTGCAATGCATCAAGGATGAGCTCGAGAAGGGCTCTTCCAGCGTCAAGTGCGCCGATGGCAAGTCTTATGAGATCACCGCCGACCTCGTCAAGATCAACCCCATCACCGTTACTGAGCACAGTAAGTCCTCAGTCTTCTCGTTAAATTAGTTGTACTTAACTTTATCGTCAGTGCGCGAATTCATCCCTAACGTCATCGAGCCCTCTTTCGGTATTGGTCGTATCCTCTACTCTGTTCTCGAACACACTTACTGGGCACGAGAGCAAGACGCCGCTCGAGGTGTCCTTTCCCTCCCTGCACTCGTCGCTCCTATCAAATGTCTCATCGTCTCTATCTCTCAGGATGCTCAGCTGAGGAGTAAAATCCACGAAGTTTGTGAGTGCCATCCTAAGAAATCGATTGACATAGCGGGATCTCGCTAATATTAAGTATTAAAGCCCGAGAGATGAGAAAGCGAGGTATCGCTAGCCGAGTCGACGATTCTTCCGCTACTATCGGTAAGAAGTACGCCCGAAACGATGAACTTGGTACTCCTTTCGGCTGTACCGTCGACTTCGCCAGTATGTTCACACTTCTTGTACCTAACTTCTAGCACACAATCATTAACCTTGATACGTAGCCATCCAAAACGGTACCATGACTCTCCGAGAGCGGGACTCTACCAGCCAACTTATCGGTCCTATTGAGGACGTCATCAGCGTTGTTGATCAGCTTGTCAAGGGCGTTCTCGACTGGGAGGGTGCCAGCCAGAAGTTGGAGGCCTACAGCGGTGTGCAGGATGTAGATGCTTAAGAATTGTAGAGAAGTGAAGTGGAAGGAGGCTCTTTGGTAGGGACTAGATGGGTCTAATTATGCATAGGGGGTCTGCTATTAGTCATACATGGTTCGAACCATCCAGGTCGTCTTCTTCTTGATTTGCTGGTCATTGATCAGATACGGAATTTACATCAATTCTCCATTAGCGTACTTGAGGGCATTCATGAGTATGCCACAATGTGAACGAATAGAGATTGGATCAACCGCGGAGGAATGGGGAGGAATGGCTTGGAGCTTGCTATTTTTTTGTATGACCGCATAATACTTGACCAACTACCAGTAATAAAGGCTAGATGCCGGCTGCAAATAAGATGATTCAATAGCGACTGACGAGAAATCATCGTCATATAGTCGCTGCATCCGAATTGCCCTTGCCATTCATCGCCTTTCCATGATATACAGCCCATGTGGATTGGATTTCCACCACATGCATGGATTATGGATTGCCCGATTCTCTTATTTATTCGTTGCGCCGCGGTGATTTGTTGATTCAAGCGAGTCGATTTAACTCATTTCGGTTCGTTATTTTATCTCCGTCCAATCCTCATAAGCCACCGGCAGCAGTTCCGGTAATCCACCATATTTTTCATCTCGTCTGCTACATCACATCTACCTCAATATCCCTCCATATCTAATTTGGTTGCATCGTGCACGAACAACAATCGACTACAATGGGCTACACTCTCGCTGTTCTCGGTAAGCCCCGCTTTCCCGTCTTCAGCGGAACATGAGCTGACGCTCTTCCAGGATGCGGTACCATGGGCGTCGCCATCCTCTCGGGCGTCATCTCCTCTCTCGAAACCCGCGCCTCTCTTCCTCGCAACCCTAATGCCTCCTCCGAGCCTCCTTCCGGTATCTCCACTCCTACCGCCTCCCAATTCTTCGATGCTCCTGAAGCTTCCCTCCCTAGCACTTTCATCGCTACCGTCGGGCGTGAAGAAACGGGCCGTAAGCTGAAACGCACTTTGGCCGAGATGGGCCCTATCGGGAAACAAGTCCAGGTCCGCGCTGGTCAGGGGAACGTCAAGACTGTGGACGAAGCCGATGTTATCTTGGTGTGTTCCAAGCCTCAGATTGCGAGGTCCATCTTGGAGGAGGAAGGTATGAGCAAGGCGTTGGAGGGCAAGTTGCTCATTTCCATCTGTGCGGGTGTGACCATCTCCCAACTTAAGAGCTGGGTGCCCGAGACCACCCGGGTGGTGCGGGCTATGCCAAACACCCCTTGTAAGATCGGAGAAGGCATGACTATCGTGACCCCCCTGTCTGACGCTCTTTCCCGAACGCTTATCCTTAACATCTTTACTTCTTGTGGCAGATGCCGATTCCTCGATGAGAAGCACTTTGACGCTTGTACCGCCCTTGCGGGCTCTGGTCCTGCGTTTGTGGCTTTAGTGTTGGAGGCGATGGCCGATGGTGGTGTGATGATGGGTTTGCCCAGGTCAGAAGCTTTGGAATTGGCAGCTCAAAGTGAGTATTGGGTAGTAGTCTTGTGTGAACTGAATTTGTATGCTGATTCGTAATTGTAGCCATGCAAGGAACCGGAAGAATGGCTCTTCAAACAGGTTTGCACCCTGCCCAGTTGAAGGACAGTGTGACTAGTAAGCCCCATTCTCGTTCTTCTCATGCATGTACTATGTTCTAATTAATTCCCCAGCTCCCGGTGGATGCACCATTGCCGGTTTGTTGACACTTGAAGACGGCCGGGTGCGATCAACCATGGCCCGAGCTATCCAAGTCGCTACCAACCAGTAAGTCTTATCCATTCTCTCTTCCCTCCGAAATTCTGCAACTAACGGATGTGAAAGCGCTTCTGGCCTTGGACAAGACAAGAAGTAAAGGGACCAAAGGCTTTAGAGAGCGGTGGTGGTAAGATTACGAAGCGGGCAAGGATGTGATACATTGCGGGTCCTTCAGTATCATATGATAGAGTTATTCATTTACGCATATTGGTTATTCTCTGGGCCTCTTGCTGCGTTGCCAGCTCCATCCTACTGCCTGCTTCTCACTGTTATCGTAATCAAGTGGGCAACCCTCTATCACGTTCCTTTTCTCTGTTGGAGACTTCGATGGCTCCTTATATAAGTCCTCAATTACGTACATGGGGTTGACTTCTTTAAAGTGATGACGTTTACACTTCTCGCAACGACTTTCCGAATTCCGTCGGCCATTGATTGCGCGATGGCGATAATCGAAAAGAGAACCATACATATATATTTATATTTCATATTCCTTTGTTCAGCAGGAATTTGACTTGTGTAAACCAGTAAACATGTCCACAGAAGAATCAAAACCACCTCTCGAGCCATCTGTCCAAGCTACAGAGCTCCCTAGGGAAGCTTCTCTCGCCTCTGTACGTTCTATCTATGCGTTGTCATTGACCCGCTTAACGCCTTGCCTCTAGCTCCCGTCCGAATCTTATCCAGAAGTTCACCAAGGCGCTTCCCTCCTCCTCGCTCTCCGCCTCCAAGGACGACCTATCCTCCTTATTGGCGGCGGAGTCGTCGCCTCCTCTCGTCTCTACTTCCTCCTCGAATCCGGCGCTCACATCACCCTCATCTCGCCATTGCCTCTCGACCCTTCCATCTCCCACTACATCTCCCACTCCTCCACTGCCTCCCAAATTACCTATCTAGCCCGCCCTTACGCTGGGCGGTCTGATCCGGTCAAAGTGAAGGATTTCGATCTCGTCCTCACGGCTATCGATGACAATGACCTGTCAAGGGAGGTATGTGAGATGTGCAGGGAAGAACGGGTGATGGTGAACGTGGCGGATATCCCGCCACAATGCGATTTCTATTTCGGTGCACAAATGCGCCAGGGTCCTTTACAGATCCTCATCTCCACCGGGGGATTAGGACCGAGGGCGGGAGCAATGTTGAGGGACCTGATCGTGGATGCGTTACCGGATGATATCGAGTCGAGTTTGGAAGGCGTGGGCGCATTGAGAAGAGATTTGAGGGAGCGTGCGCCTGGAGTAGGAGGGAAAGGTGGGAAGAAGAGGATGGAGTGGATGAAGGCTACTTGTGATAAGTGGGGATTAGAGCAAATGAAGAAGTTTAATGATGTAACGGTCAGGAAGAGGATTCTGGATGAAGGTTGGGAGAAGGGAATCGTCCTTGGTCCGGAGCACTTGGAGAAGAAGGGAGATGATTGGACGGCAATTGCAGGAAAGGTGGCAGGGAATATGCTGGCATTGGGGATGGCAGCAGGTTTTGCTATTTGGCTTCGTGCTTATAATACTGCTAAAAGATAGCTTTTATTCCATATGTGGCTCTATGATTGATCTCTATTGCCCGGTAGACCATTCTAACCCATCTAATCGCCCCGCTGTTGACTGCATAACCCCAATCATATCCTGCAAACCTATATCTCCAGGTGGCGCGATTGCATAAACAGGTCTTGAAGGTTGCAGTTGCACCAGATACGGTTCGTCGGGTGCGAACTGTTCGTTTGTTGTGGAAGCCGAGGATGTCAGCCGCGTGATAGAGAGATGAAGTGTTAAAGGTGGAGATGTAGGGATCGGTATGGGTAAATGGAGGAGATGACCTGTGAGAGTGAACGAATGCGAATGCCTAAAATCTAAAGTCAACGGAGAGCAGCGAACAATGAATATGTGACGTACCGGAACCCTAATGCTTCTACAAACCCTTCAATATCTTGCGGGGAACTCATATCCTGTACTTCTACACTCATCACAGCTCGTACAGCCGCTTCCGCGTACTCTGCACTTCGTAACCTTGACGAAACATACGCGAGCGTATGCACCCATTCTCCATCATCCTTTTCTTTCCCCTTTCCCTTCCCCTTATTCTGCACAGTTCCTGCTACTCTTAGGGAACGGAACCGTAGGTTTCGCGTTTGACCAGGGAGAACAGGGTTGGTCGTGGTATAGATACGTTCGATAAGGTGAAGAGGCTCGGCGTGGATTGCGAGGAGGGAGAGGTGGGAGAGAATGGAAGTATGCAGTGACGGTGGGAGGAGAGAGTAGAGCGTAGGCTCGAGAGGCGTTGCTTGGGAAGACGTCGAGGTCATTCCAAGTATTCTATTATACTGAAAATAGCAAAATGCTTATATAGTCAAGTACGTCAACCCATGTTCGTTTGACCTTGATTTCACTGTCATTGAAAACGCCAATCACGTGACCGCGACGCGTCCTAAAAGATGGTTGTCATTTATCGATCCGCTCGTCTATTGTTATCCATCTCCATCATCGAACGACTATAAAATGCCCAGGTCAACATATACTGAAGCGCTTCTCGGGCAAGAGGTGTATAAAAAGGTTAGAGAGACAAAGGTTCTCGTCGTTGGTGCTGGTGGTATTGGCTGTGAACTCCGTAGGTCAGCTTTCAGCATTAAGTCTTTCGTTTGACTTGGAGCGCGACTTGCTGAACACCAAAAATTAGTGAAGAACCTTGTTTTGGTTGGGTTCGCCAATATTGAGATTGTATGTAGCTTATTATTGTCCTGCGTTTCTGCCTATCAACTAACACGTTTTCAGATTGACCTTGACACCATTGACCTCTCAAACTTGAACCGCCAATTTCTCTTCCGAAAACCGGACATCTCCAAATCCAAAGCCCTTGTTGCCGCTGCGACAGCTCACCACTTCAACCCCAGCTCTGGCATCAACATCAACGCTAGGCATGGGAATGTCAAGGATAGTGTGAATGATCTCGAGTGGATCAAAGGGTTCGGGTTGGTCATGAACGCATTGGATAATATGGGTAGGTTTTAAGCAAAGAGGGTGTTTACATCAAATTGGAGCTGATGGTCGCGAGTAAGATGCACGACGACATGTGAATAGGCTTTGTCAGGCCGCTGGTGTTCCACTTGTCGAGTCTGGTACTGCCGGTTATCTCGGTCAGGTTACTCCCATGATCAAGGTTCGTCCAAAATTGCCGTTTTCTTGGATGGAGGATCAATAATTATAAGGCTGATAACTCCCACATAGGACGTTACTGAATGCTTTGACTGCGTGCCCAAGCCTGCTCCCAAAGCGTTCCCAGTCTGCACTATCCGTTCAACACCTAGTGAACCTATTCACTGTATCGTCTGGGGAAAGACGTATCTTTTTGGAAAGTTATTCGGTGAAGATGATGAGGACATGGACACTGAAGAGCTGGACAAGGCCAAAGCTAGCGGGGAGAATGGTAAGTGCTCAAAATTGTTGCTCTCAACAACTCCATATGTCCATGCTCAGTATGACTTGTCAGCGGAGGAGATTGAAAACCTGAAAAAGGAAGCTGCTGCCTTCAGACAAGTAAGAAAATCGCTTAGTGAAGAAGATGGCCCTCGTCGAGTATTCCACAAAATTTTCAACGAAGATATCTTCCGTCTCTTGGCTATGGAGGATATGTGGAAAAAGGAAGGCCGTGTAAAGCCTGTACCTCTTGATTGCGATGCCATTCTGGACGGGACGTTTGTCGCCCCACCACTCCGTACGGTGCCTGCAGCGAATCAGCAGGCGAACAGCGACAAGGTGGCTGAAAGGGCCAAGGATAAACCTGCGGCGTTATTGAAGGACCAGAAAGAGTTGAGTTTGAAGGAGAACTTGGAATTATTCCTGGACAGGTAGGTTGCTTACATATTTGAATATTGCTGATTGAATAGCTGCAAGAGGCTTTCCGCTCGAGCACTTGCCTTCCCCGACACACCTCTATCCTTTGATAAGGATGATGACGATACTCTTGACTTTGTACTTGCGACCGCTAACCTTCGAGCTACCGCTTATGGTATCCCCAATAAGACTCGGTTCCAAGTGAAAGGCAAGTTGCTTGTCGCACAGGGGTAAAAAAAATCAATCAATACTGATACCCGCTGTAGAAATGGCTGGTAATATCATTCCCGCTATCGCTACCACTAACGCCATCATCGCCGGTCTTATCGTGATGCAATCCCTCAACATCCTTTCTCGAATGCACTCCATCTCCAACGGCGGCCCATCTACCGACTCCAGCCATATCCCCGTCCGCAACGTCTTCCTCCGAACAGACCCTACCAAACCCCTCGGCTCATTTGTACCCCAACATCCAGACCCGACATGCAGCGTCTGTCGAGACGTATACATCCCGTTCAAAGCTGATGTCGGGAAATGCACGTTGGGCGAGTTTGTGGAGGATGTAGTAAAAGGCTGGCTTGGATCAGCAGAGTTTGAAGGACAAGGAGAAGGGAAGGATGTGGAATGGACGGTGTTTGAAGGAGGGAGGCTTTTGGCCGATCCAGACTTTGAGGATAATTTTGAAAGGACTTTGGAGGATCTTGGGGTTGGACGAGGTAAGATTCTGACGGTGAGGGATGAAGATACAAAGTACAGACCTGTACACTTTTGCGTCTGCCAACCGTGAGTCTCAAATATATATTATCGCGTTTGCCAAAAAGATAGATCATTAACATCATTATAACAGTGACCCCGAAGCGTCAAATGC
The DNA here is from genome assembly GCF_000149245.1 of Cryptococcus neoformans H99. Lineage (NCBI taxonomy): Eukaryota > Fungi > Basidiomycota > Tremellomycetes > Tremellales > Cryptococcaceae > Cryptococcus > Cryptococcus neoformans. The sequence continues at coordinate 1,154,164 of NC_026751.1, read as the reverse complement.
TTACACGCTCCCCGACGAAAAACTCACCATCCCGCTCGCTCCTGCTAAACCCAAAGATGCCGCTCGTGAATCTTCCGAAGAACCCGAGATTGTCGAACATGTCCCCGCCAATACTGCGCCGAAGGATATGCCTAATGTGACTGCAGGAGTGAAGCGACCAGCGCCCGAAGATGATGGACAAATTGCCGTGGGAAGGGATGATGCGAAGAAAAGAAGGGTGACTACTGTGGTGGATGATGATGATGATTTCGAGATCTTGTAAAGTGATACAACAATTCTAAAGGGTACTGGGGGTTATAAAATACATACAATTCATGGCATATAGTCAGGGCACGAAAGGGACAGGTGGACCATTGGTGGTACATGCATATTTGTTGATATACGGATGTTGGAAGACTCAACCTCGACACCTTAATAGGCCCGCGACGTCTGGTGAAGCAGAGAAGTTAGGCGCGAGGGTGAGTTTGTTGTTCTGGAAATGTTCTTCGTTGACAATTGCAGTCTATATACATTGCGGTTCCGGCGACGCTCTACGAATACTCACAACTCCTACACAGGAGAATACCATCGCCATGCACGCTCTCCACCAGACCCTTCTCCCCTCGTCCTCCATACACCACTCCCTCTTCCTCCCACACTTCACCCCGTCGACCATCTACCCTCTCCCAAAACCGCCCGCAGTGCTCGATACCCCCGATGTCAAGGTCATCGGCAACCTTGTCGTCGCTGGAGCAGAAGTATTGAGAGTGTTTGAAATACGGGAAGAGAGTGTCCCAATAATAGAAAAAGCCAAACTGGAGGAAGATGTAGCTGAGGGCGAGAAGGATGTGCAGATGGAAGAAGTCGGCGACGGATTCTTTGACGACGGTCATGCAGAAGTGGGTCGCATGCATCTTGTTTTATATGGAATATATTGCTCATCGTAAATCCTGTCACAGCGAGCTCCGTTAAAATATCAAACGACTCGCCGGCTGCATCTCTTGACGCAACATGAGCTCAATGGCACGGTAACCGGTTTGGCAGCTACGAGAACGCTCGAGAGTACTATCGACGGTTTAGACAGATTGATTGTGTCGTTCAAGGACGCAAAGGTAAAAAAGGTTCTTGTCTGGACGGCGAGATTTATTGCTGACTTCACTATCAGATGGCACTTTTGGAATGGTCAAGAGGGGATATCGCAACAGTGTCTTTGCATACGTACGAGCGATGCTCTCAAATGAACACTGGTGATTTGCAGAGCTATGTCCCACTGCTCAGGACAGACCCGTTATGGAGATTGGCTGTCCTCACTCTTCCCGAAGACTCATTGGCGGTTTTGCCTTTGATCCAGGAGCAGTCAGAATTAGACCCATTATCAGAAGGTTTCTCTCGGTGAGTTTGCATGTGTTTTTTCCATCCCAAAGCAGAACTGATATTGCTATAGTGATGCACCGTACTCACCCTCATTTGTTCTCTCTCTTTCAGATGTGTCCACAACCATCAAGAACATTCAAGATCTCCTCTTCCTTCCTGGCTTCCACTCTCCCACTATCGCACTCCTCTTTTCACCCATGCACACTTGGTCAGGTAGACTACAAACCGTCAAAGATACATTTTGCTTGGAGATTCGTACCTTTGATCTTTCTTCCGGCACTTCTTATCCCCTCCTCACTTCTGTCTCTGGGCTCCCTAGCGACAGTCTGTACCTCGTCGCATGTCCTTCAGAACTGGGCGGTATTGTCATTGTGACTAGCACCGGTATTGTGCATGTCGATCAAGGCGGTCGAGTAGCTGCCGCCTGCGTCAATGCCTGGTGGTCACGAATTACATCCCTCAAATGCTCAACGGCTTCTGTGTCCCAGAAACTTACCCTCGAAGGATCTCGGTGTGTCTTTGTCACTCCTCATGACATGCTGCTCGTCCTTCAGAATGGTGCCGTTCATCAAGTGAGGTTTAGCATGGAAGGAAGAGCGGTCGGGGTGATTGAAGTGCTGGATAAGGGGTGTGTCGTTCCCCCCCCGTCAGATTTGACCGTGGCGGGTGATGGAGCCGTGTTTGTCGGTTCTGCGGAGGGTGATTCATGGTTAGCCAAAGTCAATGTTGTCAGGCAAGTGGTAGAAAGGGCAGAGAAGAAGAAGGATGAGATGGAAGTAGACTGGGATGAAGGTGAGTAACCCCCATGTCCACTGCGTACCATTGCTGATAAGGAGAAAAAAAGATCTGTATGGTGATATTAATGACGCTGCACTTGACGAAAAGGCCCAAGAACAGTTCGGTCCCGCTGCAATCACTCTTTCTCCTTATGACATCTTGACAGGTGTTGGGAAGATTATGGATATTGAGTTTGGTATCGCTGCTTCCGATCAAGGAGTGAGCTTGTCCTTGTGGAATCGATTAGAAGGGGTAGCGGGACTGATCTTATGTACAGTTACGCACGTATCCCCAATTGGTAGCCGTCAGTGGTGGATCTCGCAATTCAACTTTCAACGTCTTCCGTGTGAGTCTCCTCTTTTCTCCAACACAAGTGCCAATGTAGAGTTCTGGCTCACACAAGTTGACAGCGAGGTATCCCTATAACGAAGCGCCGCCGATTCAACGAGCTGCTCAATGCCGATGGTGTCTGGTTTCTCCCTATCGACAGGCAAACAGGGCAAAAGTTCAAGGATATCCCCGAAGCGGAGAGGGCGACAATGTTGTTGAGCAGCGAAGGAAATGCTACCAGAGTATGTTTGACACAATTTGAATCGCACGCGTTAGACGAGTGCAAGGCTTAATAGTCTCATAGGTTTTTGCATTATCCTCTAAGCCTACGCCCCAGCAAATTGGTCGGCTTGACGGCAAGACCTTGTCAGCAGCACCATTCTTCCAGCGATCATGCATCCTGCATGTTTCGCCCCTAGAAGTCGTTCTCTTGGATAATAGTGAGTCGTTTCCTTTGCTTTGGTCACCCATCGCTGACCGTCCGGTAGATGGTAAAATTATTCAAACCGTCTGCCCTCGTGGTGATGGTCCCAAAATTGTAAATGCCAGTATCTCTGATCCGTTCGTGATCATCCGCCGAGCGGACGATAGCGTCACTTTCTTTGTCGGTGATACTGTTGCAAGAACGGTTGGTGAAGCTCCTATCGTTTCGGAAGGAGTAAGTCGTCTTCCATTCAAGTTCTGTTTTGGCTATAGCGCTGATGATGAACGTTAGGAATCTCCCGTTTGTCAGGCAGTTGAGATCTTTACAGATACTACCGGAGTCTACCGTACTTTCGAGCCTTCCAAATCCCAGTCGTCGGAGTCCGCTTCCCACCATACTGACTCTGAAAGTAAACCTTATATCACCAACGGCACGAATGGCACCACCGCGCGTTCCACTCGCCAAACCCAACTCACCCCTGAGCAGATCAAGCGATTACAAGAACAAGAACCTGCCATCACCACAGAAGCACCTAGCATGGAGACTGCAATCAATTCTTCACATGGCACTCAATGGCTTGCGCTTGTGACGAGGAGTGGGGAGTTGCAGATACGGTCATTGCCCGATCTGCATATTGTTTTGCAGAGTGAGGGTTTGGGATCGTCTGCACCGAGTTTCACGGATGATTTGGGCGAGAATCCTGGCTACGTACTTGGTGAGAAAAGGGAAGAGGGTGAAGAAGAGGATGAGATTATACAGATGGTGTTCTGCCCCATTGGAAAGGGAACTGTCAGGCAGCACTTGCTCGTAAGTTGTGTTCTCTAGACCTCGAAACTGTTTGAAAAACTGACACCAATGGATGTGCTAGGCTCTTCACCACTCAGGTCGATTAAACGCCTACGAAGCTCAACCGCGCTTCACTGTCGATGCATCATCCCATTCTCGTCGTTCGCTCGCAGTTCGATTCCGTAAAGTTCACACTCAACTTCTTCCCATCTCGGGCGGTGTCGGTACCACCAATGGTAACGCTCGACTACCTTACACCATCGTCCCCTTCAACAACATTGAGGGTTTGACCGGAGCGTTCATTACTGGAGAGAAGCCGCATTGGATTATCTCGAGTGAGGCTCATCCTCTGAGGGCGTTTGCGTTGAAACAAGCGGCGATGGCGTTTGGCAAAACGACTCATCTGGGCGGGAAGGGAGAATACTTCATTAGAATAGAAGATGTAAGTCAGATCTTTTCATAAATCTCTTCTTTTTTTGGCTGACACTGTCTTCTAGGGTTCCTTCATCTGTTACTTACCTCCCACACTCAACACCGATTTTGCTATCCCTTGTGATCGGTACCAAATGGAGCGAGCTTATACCAATATAACATTCGATCCAACATCTGCTCATTACGTCGGAGCTGCTTCCATTGAGGTACCATTCCAGGCGTATGATGAAGAGGGAGAAATCCAGTTGGGGCCAGATGGTAAGTTGAGGTTTTCAACCTCAAATCAAGGTCTTGCCTGACGGAATTACAGGTCCTGACCTCATTCCCCCGACTAACCAACGATCAACTCTTGAACTTTTCTCGCAAGGTTCTGATCCTTGGAGAGTTATTGATGGTTATGAGTTTGACCAAAATGAAGAAGTCATGAGTATGGAGAGTGTGAACTTGGAATCGCCTGGTGCGCCGGGTGGCTATAGGGACTTTATTGCCGTGGGAACCGGTTTCAATTTTGGTGAAGATCGGGCTACGAGAGGGAACGTAAGTTGACCCCTGTCGGTAGTATAATAGATGAATGATTGGCTGATAACGTGTTATAGACATATATATTTGAGATTCTTCAGACTGTCGGGCCGCAAGGAGGGGGAGGTCCTGGTAGTGTACCAGGGTGGAAATTGGTCAAAAGGACAAAAGACCCCGCGAGACATCCTGTGAATGCTGTAAATCACATTAACGGGTATTTATTGAACACCAATGGTCCAAAGGTGAGCAACAAAACGTTCTTCTGTTCAATTGAGCTGACACTCCAAATTGCCCAGCTCTACGTAAAAGGCCTCGACTACGACGCTCAGCTCATGGGCCTCGCTTTCCTCGATATCCAATTATACGCTACCACTGTCAAAGTGTTTAAGAACTTTATGCTCATTGGCGACCTTTGCAAGAGTTTTTGGTTTGTTTCACTTCAAGAAGATCCCTACAAGTTCACAACTATCAGTAAAGATTTGCAACACGTCTCGGTTGTGACTGCAGACTTCCTCGTACATGATGGCCAGGTGACCTTTATCTCCAGCGATAGGAATGGTGACATGAGAATGCTTGACTTCGATCCCACTGGTGAGTATGAACGAACATCGTTTGGAACCAGCCGCTGACATATCTAAGACCCCGACTCGCTGAATGGTGAACGTTTGATGCTGAAAACTGAGTATCATGCTGGATCTGCCGCCACAGTATCCAAGGTGATTGCTAGGAGGAAGACTGCAGAGGAAGAATTTGCACCGCAGACACAGATCATCTACGGTAGGTCGTGCCTTTCAGCGTACATAACGCTGGATGCTAACGTTTTCCCAAAGCCACGGCCGATGGAGCATTGACAACTGTCGTATCTGTCAAGGATGCGAGGTTCAAGCGGTTACAGCTCGTATCTGATCAACTGGTCAGGAATGCCCAGCATGTTGCGGGCCTCAACCCTCGAGCCTTCAGGTATGATTTCGCGTGCCATATACATGAGCTGCTTGTGCTTACCCCTGCCGACAGAACTGTTCGTAATGACCTCTTACCACGCCCCTTGTCGAAAGGTATCCTGGATGGTCAACTTCTCAACCAATTCGCTCTCCAACCGATAGGAAGGCAAAAGGAGATGATGCGACAGATCGGTACGGATGCTGTTACCGTCGCTAGTGATTTGCAGGCCTTGGGCGGTTTCTGGTAAAGAAGAAGATATGAAAAGGGTTGTTGAGAAGGATCTGTATCCTTTATTTTGCAATTTCAATGAGCGCATGTTGGTAAAAGGCTCGACACAAGCCAAATGCATAGCAATAATCAGTTGTAGCAACCGTCCTTCGTATACGAGGCTTCTTCCACCGTCTGCGTTGAAGGGTAATTTCACGAGCGGTAGACAGCGTAGATTAAAGGGATCTGAGCATACAGATATCGTACATGTCGGCTTATCTCATTAAGTGTCGTTAACTAAATTTGGCCTACTTATGCCTACCTATGCCGTACACTACACAAATCTCCAAACATTCTCCTGTCCCTCTTCTAGATTTACTACGCGGCAGTCAAACATACACCTCTCTGAGCGATCACGTCATCACCTTCGTCCGCCTCCAGATCCACACTAAAAAGCACATCACTCCTGTCGCCATTGAGGTACACTGGGAGGTTCACCATGGTAGTACCGCTTGTCTGGGGAGCCTCATCGTGTCGTCTCCAAGTGAGTTGAGATGGTGGCAGAAGGATGGATTGGCCTTCGTTAAGCTGCAAGCGACCACAAGCCCATGAGGCACCCTGTAAAGTGAGGCCTAGAATGATGCAGGTCAGTGTCGAACTCGAGAACGGCATAATAAAGGGTAACTTACCTTGAACAGCGAACGCGTCTTGACCACCTGTTTGCGAAATATCCATGCCCAGAACCAGCTGCTCCAACGACCATCCTCTATCATGAGCAACCGCCTGCCTTGTAGCGGTGATATAAGCCTCTGGTTGGAACAACCCTCCCAGCCACACCCCCTGTTGTGCTTCTACTGCACCGTTAGCCAATCGCTCAAGCTGCGCCAATCTAGCAGCAAGATTGTTGATATACTGGCTGACTGCCGTTCCGCGGGGCATCTTGAATTTGCACCAATGAGCAGGGACAGTACCCCTGTTGAGGTCGGACATGAGAGCGCGCAACTCGTTGGTCTGCTTTAGGTTACCGAGGCAAACCTGGATAAGGTCAAAGAGGTCATGTCGGATGCGCTTGAGGAGCTTAGAGCCAGTAGAAGCTTCACGGACAAAGAATCGAGACAAAGGCGAATGGGCATGAGAGGGCTCATGTGGAGTAGACGACAAGGCCTGGCCGTAAGGATTATTAGTTTATGGTGATGAGCTTATAGAAACGAACGTACCTCAGGTAGAGCAGACAACCATACATCAGCATGACTCTTCAATGCTGTCATCCATGCGGGACGTCCAAGAGACGCTCCGGAGACTGGATCGCCGTCATCTTCGTCATCCTCAGTGGTTCGCATCTTCCTCAATTTGACCATAGTAGCATCACCTGTGTTGCATATCAGTCACAGATTAATCTAAACCGACACTTCTTTGACTTACCTTCCGCAGCAGCGACGACGCCCTCAGCGGTCGGAGGCAAACTTAACCATGAGGGAGGTTCTCTTTCCGGCAATCCATGGGCCCACTCAATGAAGTGGCTCATTTGAGTCCCTTCAGGAATTGACAGACCTGGCTGCCCTTCGTCGAGTTCCACGAGCTTGAAGTCTGGGTCATACGCCCTGGGAGTGAATATCTTGTCAACAAACGCGTCCACCACCCTCTGGTCGTAATCAGAGTCGACCCTTCCTCCATATACAGCTTGCTTGATGAGAGTTCGAATGGCGACCCAAGGGATCTGAACAGGATCGACGTTAGCCTTACCCTTGGCAAGAGCCGTAATCCAGGAATTGATAGTATTGAGTGCAGCGTCAAAATCAGAGTCGTTGAACTCGTAACTCTTGCTCCAACCAAGAGGAAGGTAGCGCAGACGCTCTTGCACGACGGAATGGAACCACGCAAGGAGGAAAAAGAGTCGAGGCCGTTCAGCAGGTCCAGAAGAGGAGAGACTTTGAGGGATGCCACGGAGAGTATCGAGCAAGTTTGCCCTCACGCCGGGAGCTGGCTCGTTCATAATGATTCGTGATTGTCGAAGGATGTTGACAGGAATGACAGGATTGGTCTCCATAGTCAAGAAAAGGCGGAAGTTGTGGTTGGGTGAAAGACTGTGTAGTCTCTTTTCCAGTTGAGCTAGCCAGCCAGGAGCGAGGTGTACATTTTTGAGTAGCACCCATGAGCCTGTTCTTGCTGCCTCTGCAATTGCTTGGTCTGCAAGAGTGAAACCTTCCGCAGAACCCAACGCGACAGATGTACAGTTGACCCCCATTGATCGGCAAAGGTTTTCGACACGGTAGCTGGCATCGTAACCGGGTACCGAGACGAAAGCAACAGGGTGAGTGGGCCCAACTTGTTCAGTAACAACAGCTTGAACGTCATAATCCGCCTGAACTGCAAGGTCGATGTCGAAAGCAAGATCAGCGAATATTGTCATTGATTGAAGAAGTCTGTCAGGACGGAAGATCTTGATTACAAGCATTCGCCTTGCGGCCGTGAACAAGGCTGGTGGATTTGTTAGAGCAATGCCAATAAGATTGCGCATGAGATTGATCTTACCGTTACCCTCACTCCAGGGCCATGGTACATCCTTCTCCGGCTGTGTCGCCGCCATGAATAATCTCCATCTCCCTTCATTATTAATCAAATCCTGTTCAAGCACCTATAGTCTTATTAGCATCTCCCTCTCCCATTATGTGCTTTCTAACTTACCTTGCTCATCTCCCCATCCAAAATTCCGTCTAAACTCTTCTTCTGCTCCATTGTTAGTTTCAAATCTCTCGCCATGCCTCCAGAAGGTACGTCTAATACAGCATCCAACTCTTGTAACACCTTCGCCCCCTCTTCACCTCGCAACCTCAGCTTCGCCAGAGTTACGGACAACACAAGATAATCAGTGTGCAAGAGCGATCGGGAAGTGCGCTGGAAAGCTGTGAGGAAAATGTCTTGCAGAAGGATCGATTTGCGTGTTTCCATATCGGAAACACCCTTGAGACGCGGGTTGCGCAAGAGAACGTAATCGAAAATCTCAAGGAAATAGTCAAGCGAGAATTGATAGAAGTGATTGATGGACGCTAATTGTTCCAAAGTGAAGTAAATGCCGCTGCAGGCTTGAGCAAGAGGTTGATATTCTTCTGTAACAGCTTCTACTTCTCGCATGACAATCTCTGTGTCTTCCACCTTTCGAGTGATTTCCGCTGCCTCCTTTTTGAGCACTTCAAGAGTCCCGATGACTTTGTCATCATCCAGGATGCTTCCAGTAGACTCATTAAGTGCTTGCAAGAGTGACCTTTCAAGGTGGTTGAGTCGCAATCTGAACTCTCCCTGTAGCTTCATCAGATCAGTGCGTTTTTGATCGACTTTGGGACGTTCTGCTTTGAGAACCTTGTCGAGAGCCTGTGTCTGCAAACTACTCCTAGTCATAGTAAAGTTGACGAATGTCACACGACTGCAGATATCCGGAGAGAACTCGACAGAAGGATCCCGAGTCGACAGGAACATGGTAAATGCAGGAGAGAAGTCGATGTCTTGGTTGCCAATACGAATGAGGACTCGTCCGCCAGTACGACGAAGCTCGCGGTTGAGGACCGAGTTAAGAATGGGATCCAAGTTCTCAACATCTTGGATAAGAAGTGGGTTACCAAAACGCAAAGCACTTTCGAGTTTTTTAAGGAAGGATTCATCAAGGAAGCTAGTGATGGTGATTTTGCGGTCACGGTACTCGTTTTGGAGGAATGCCGTAGCCTGGCCAGTGGGGTCAACAATGAGAGGGTAACGGTTGTATCGCTTGAGCATGACAGCATTCTCGATACAAAGATTATCGGCGGGAAGAGCATTGGCCTGCCAGCCAAGTCGCTCATCAGCGGTGGATAAAAATTCTGACAAAGCAAGATCATGCTTGTAGCTGATACCTGCTTCTGACAGATGATCCATCCACTCCCTCTTCATCAAGTCACGGTAATGCTGGCCAAAGAAGCCGCTGTATGCGAGGAATGCAGCAGACACCATGACGTCTCCAACAATTGTCCCCATTTCCGTCTCGAAAGTCTTGCTGCCAGTATCCCAACGCTCCTGTTCAGAAGACAAACTCTGCAACAGCGTCATACTCCTATCTACCTTAGTCTGAACCCGATCCATCTCGCTTTTGATGGATTGAGTCTCGCTGATAAGCAAGGCATATTCCTCCTTGTACCTGTCGATACTGGATTCAAGTTCCGCAATGGTGTCCATGGCAACTTGAACCTGTTGCTTTGTGGCGTCGGCTTGTTTCTCGAGCGAGGCCACTTCTTGTCTGAGGGGAGCGACCTTCTCAAGAATCTCAGAGTAACGCACTTGCGCGATGACCCATTGAACTAAGGGGCCACAAGCTCGACTTGCCCGGTTGACCGTCTCAAAATTAAATGTTGGTTTGGAGATGTAGTCTCGGTTCATGCGATCCCGCACAGTCTTGGACATCTTCTTTGTATCAAAATTCTGGATACTCGAGATGAAGTCCTCTCGACGGATGATGCCTTGTACTGTCCTCCAACTGTCGATTTGATGGCCCAAAACAGTACAAGCAGATTCCATTGCCATCTTAACAGCCTCAGGAGGGTTGGCCATGGATCGAACTTCAGATAAATGTTGTTTTTTGATATTGCCGACAGCAGCCAACGCCTCAAGAACCGCGGGCTCGGCCAGAGCCAGATCTTCCTTGACAACTTCCTGCCTTTGACGAATGAATTCGTCTTGACGTTCGAGCGCTGCCTGAATATCTATCGATGCAGCTTTCTTGGCCTCCGCTTCCTGCTGATCTGTCACCATTTGCTTGAGCTTTTGATTCGCTTCATCATTCTTCTCTTCGAGCTGAGAACTCTTGGCGGCAAGGCTGTGACGCAATTCTTCAACTTGACTGACAGTCTCTCGTAGTTTATCCAGACCAACGTTGAGGTGCCGCTGTTGCTCTTCAAGATCTTCCTTCTTCTCATTGAATAACCTGACATAATGGTTGATACTACGTATGTTATCAGCAAGATGCGTATGTCAATAACAGAACAGCAAAACGTACAAATCGAGGAAATGTCTAGGTGTGACATGGTTGTACTTCCCTTGTCTCTTGGCCAGCTTCGTCGTCAAGCTTTGCATCGACTGATGCACGTACACCATAGCGTTGACAACGGCCTGTCGATGAGATGGTGGGACTGGAAGATCCCGATAAATGGTTGGGAAGGATGCGCCGGGTACGTAGGATGCCATATCAAGATCGAGAGTCTGAGTGAACTCGAGGCCAACCTGGTAGAGGGCTTGGTCAGACCAGTCACCAAACCAGTCGAGTACACAACGGTTGAAAAGAGCAGGGGATGTTGCAGCTCGAGACGCTAAGCCGTTGGCGGGAGGATTCATGGTAAAAACAACGTGCAGATTTCGAGCAACTTGTTGGGTGAACCAGCGGTAAAGTTCTTCATGAGAGTCAAGCATGAGGCCATCTCGCTGCGACCCTTCCTTACAAGCTGTCATGAGCGCGGCATACTCGTCTCCTTCAAAAAGACCTGGGACCTCGGCATTTGCCAAGAGTGTATTCATACGCTCAAGAAAGCCGGAGTCCAAGACGTTGGATTCATCCATGATGAAACAGATCTTCTCGCCCTTGCAACCGGCTCGTCGAAGAACAGTTCGAAGATCTTCATCGAAGTCCGCTCCGGTATACTTATTGGATACCTTGATTTGGTAGATACTGAGCCCATTCATCCACGCAACGAAGCGAGACAGGGTCGTCTTAAAGGCAAAGATCAATTAGTTTTGATTGCAAATCGTCATGTCGTACTTACTTTGCCTCCGCCACTGACACCGATAAGCAACAGATGGCCTTGAATCTGTCTAAATACACGATCAATCCTCAAAACGTGATCCAGGACATCATTGAACAACACTAATTGCACATCCAATTCTTCTTCGTAGAACACCTTTAGTCTTGCCTTTGTATACTCTCGTAACTGTTCGCGGTTTACTGGAATGTAGTTCCTTGATGTCCAGTTGGAGAAGAGGATGGGGCGGGCAAGTGCATCTGACACGTCAACACTTGGGAAGTACTCAGAGACCGTGGCGTCAATGAGGTCATCGGTCCATTGTTTCTCCTCTTCCGCGACCAGTCGGTCCTGGAACAATCGTAGCGCTTCATGAGCCCACACTCGTAATAAACCCTCAACAGAAAGTGTCTCCAAAGGCTTGATAGCTTCGTAAATACCTCGGCTCCATCGTGTAAGTTCTCGAGGACTGTAGATATAATGGGCCTGAATATCGGCGGTGAAACGCTTCTGAGAAGCAAGATAGAAGGATACCATGGCATCCGTGAGGGCGTCCGAGTGCCCTCGGAGGATGGGAATGACTTTGAGGAGGGCCCGGTTAAAGGTGCCATAAATTTGCTTGAGTGAAACTTCACCGGGATAATCAACCATGACAACAGGTGCGTGACGCATGAACCGGTGATTGAGAGGCACTCGACCAGGGTCGGTAGGCGGGTTACAGGCACCGACGAATTGAATTCGTTCCATCTTAACCCAGGATAGATCCGAAGTCCTCCAGAAGCCATTACATTCCATCAGCTGACGAAGGAAAGAGATGACCCTCTGGGTACCATATTTGTCAGTGGCTGGCAAGTTGATCTCATCGCAGAAGACAACAAGCCAGCGGCCAATTTGAGTAGGAGCAAGGATAACGCCGTTGGGTGTCTTTCGGTACTCGCAGTACTGCTCGAAAGTCTTGAGGATAAGCTCAGGAGTAGTGGCACTAGAAAAGTTCAAGCCGACAACTTCAAGATCTGGGAGCTTTCGCAGAGCACTGAATAAAGTCATGGTTTTACCGGAACCAGGAGGACCACAGAGAATGAGGGGTTTATGTTCGGCCAACCAGCTGTATAAGACCTCCTCATGGCGCACAGTGTCGATAGTAGGGATGACGACATCTGCTGAGGTGATAGCATGCGTCTCCACCTCAATAGTGGGCACACGAGACTGCCAAGCAACCCAGTCAGCCGACGAAACATCGACATCATAGTCGATGAGAGAAGCGCCAGGACCAAGAGGAGGCGTTTCTATGCCTGATTCCAGCACTAACTGCTTGCCCATTTCGGCCCTTATATCGAGTTTAGCATCACCAACGAACGCCCAAATGATGTTAAGCAAAAGACGACGCAAAACATAGGCTTCAACTTTCTCAGTAGAAAGCGGAAAGTCTGAGTGGCAAGTGTTATACTCCAGAACGTGACGAATGGTAGCTTTGAGCAAGGAGAAGAGGGTGTTCAGGGCTCGAGCCGAAGTGAATTCCATGATGTGCTCTGATTTCGCCGCGTATTCTAACGCCTTGTTGACAAGACCTTCTTGTTGGAAGTGAGGTTTGAGCATGTCCACTATTTGTCGTTGAACTTCGAGATGTCGGCTTGCGACTGTATCTGAGTCAACACCCGTTGCGTAGTCTAATGTTTCGTCTTCATCCGTTCCGATAGGAAGCACAGCAATCATATCAAGATGATGATTGTAAATCATGGAGGTGTCTATGACATCTTCGCTGAACCAAATCATGCCACATCGACTGACAGTTGCAAGTGTGGCATAACGGAGGTGCTCTACCTCAAACATGATGCGGACATTAGGAGGCAGGTTGAGCCTTTCACCGTTTGGGAGAGTCAAGAGCTTGTTGTCATCGAGAACACTAGATATTGATCAGCGCGGTGAAGTCTTGACTCAATAATTGATACATACCTATTAAGGTTTTCAACCCATTCCGGGTCAACATCGCCGTCAAATATAATCCAATGTCTCTTCGCTGTCTCTCCTCGAACGTTATCCACAATCTTCCTTAGGATATGAGTGAAAAGACCATCGTTCCATTCCCTTGTTGTCGCATCGAGAGTACCATACAAAGCCTCTTTGTCAATGGCTTTAGGGTCTATCACATAAGAAGCCCCTTCGATACCATCCAATCGCTCAAGAGCCGCCAGAAGTACTTGCCAGGCCTGCGTTTTACCAGAGCCTGAAGGCCCAACCATCATAAGACCATGAGAGATATTTTGGATTTGGTACAGCTGAACAACCTTTTCGAGCCATGATTCTTTTGCAATAAGGTGCCTTTCTTTGCATACCTCGTCAAGCTTGGCCTTGAGTGCATCGAGATTGACAGGAACATACTCTATACCTGGGAAGACATCCTCAAGCAGACTAGAGAACAGAGGAAGTGGTCAGCGCCGCATATTAATGGAGAGAAGATTGCACTTACGCTTTGAGCAAAGGTACATCATCTGCAACAAGCTTCGGCACGATCGTTTCCGTCACACTTTGGATCATGATTTGTTGCTCTACGAAACCGTCCGTTCCCGAATCTATCCCGTCACCCTGCTCGAGCGCAAGATGTCTATCCCGTTTCAAAATACCTGCACTGGCCAGAACTGATTTGAGAGCACGTAAGCCAAAGTCATAGTGCGGTTGGTCAGAGAGCTGCTCCGCGCAGAGATTGAAGAAGGGCACTACTTTGGAAGCCAGAACTTCTGCAGTTCGGAAACCCTTTGAAAATAAGAGAACTTGTGCGATCAACTCCTGGTCAGGTCGGGTCATAGCCATACTTCGGAAGAGTTTCTTGAGGTTATCAGGAAGATTTGATCGACCAGCATAGCCGGGATTCATCGTGATGAAAATGCCAGTTCGGGAATTGATCTTGAGTTTCTTCCCCACCAACTCAACCTCTGCATCAGGGTTCGATGCAACGTGAGCAAGGCCTTGTTGAATGCTCTGGACCTGCTGTGATACGGCTGACAAAATCCTCTCTTCAAGCCTGTTGAACTCATCGAAACATCCCCATGCACCCACTTGACAAAGACCAATAAAGATGCGGCCCATGGCTTGGAAATCGAACGTTTCGTCACAGCAAAACACTAACACAAAGCGACCCAACTGAACACCAAGCGATTTGACGGACTCGGTTTTCCCAGTCCCAGCCGGACCAAAAGGCGATCCACCAAATTGATTACCAAGGGCTTGAGTCAAAGTAAGGTAACATCGGTCGGTAAGAGGAGTTTGAACAAGTCGGTCTGGGATTCCCAAGTATTCATAACCGTAAGGGAAAACAGCATCAGCCATACGGATTTCGAGTTTGAGGAGAGGGTCAGAGACACTCTCGTTCAGATAGAAGCGCATGTGGTAAAGCCAGTCAAAGGTAGTCGTGCTCCTTGTACCGGAAGTGATAAGAGATCGGATGACGTCTCGTTGATGGACCAACTCGGTTATAAGATGCTCACACTTCCTCCTTTGCAAAACAGCAATATCTTGCAAGACAGTATCCGCCAGCAAATCAAGTGTCTGGGACACAAGGGCAAGCACGCTAGTGAGGCCAGCCGTAGCAATCGAAGACTCAACAAGATTAGTCCAAGCGACTTGAACCGCCAATACAACCAATTGTGCAGGATATGAACCGGTCCAAGCAAGCAAATCGTCCAGTGAGAGACTTGTATCAACCTTGAAAAAGCCATTCAACTCAGTTACGGCTTGAGAGAGGAGATATGCGAGAGAAATGCGCATCTCGGATTCCACTTTGGCGAGCCAGTCGTTGATTTTGGGGAAATCCTTTAGGACGATTGGAGTGCGGAAGTACACTTCTTCACCTTCTCGAGACGAGAACCCAAGCAATTGCGTCTCTTCTTCGTCCATTTGCAAGGTCGATATACCAGCAAACATTTTCTTGAGGTGTTTCATGATTCGACGAGTGTCTTTGCTGTTACCGATAATCTCGAGCAGATCCTCATCACCAACGAAGTAAAACCGCGGAAATGATGAACGCTCTTTCTCCAAGTATTCACCCAAGGCCTTCTGGATCTTGGTGAGAAGATCCGCCAACCGCTCGAGGTTCTTCTGAATACCCGGGATGTTCAGGACGTCAAGAACAAAGGGCGATTTGTTGACCCGCTTCATAACTATCAAGAACTCGGAGTTGATGTTCTGAAAACGAGTACTTTCCACAGGTAGAAGGTGTTTGATGTCGGCACTACCGGAAAAGATTCCTTCGAGATAGACCCATTGACGCTGGACGTCAATCCATACATCAAATAAGACATGAATACGGTTGAGTTTGTCCTCCCAAGAGGCAGCATCTTCTTCAAATATTCTGTAATACGGAGACATACGCATGGCTGTCAGAGAGTTGAGATGCTCACCGCATTTGTTGAAAAGATCGTCCCAGCTTCTGTATCACGCATCAATTATCCGCAGGAAAGTCTTGGGAAACCTCAACAGAACTTACCGGATTAGTCGGCATTTGTTCTGATAATTGATCAGATCCAGAGAGTAGGAGGTCCAAGTCTCTTTGACCTGTTTGATGAATTCCTCGAGCGCCATCTCACCCTGAGCCTGGGCAACAACTTCTTTAATTAGGACCTCATTTCGCTTTAAATCGAGGTTGTAAACTTGGTCAAGGGTCATTCTATAAATTTTGTTAACTTTGGGGTCTCCGAAGAGATGAAACACTCACAAAGACGTCTGCTGTGTCGGCATCCTCAAAGCCTTGTACAACTTGGACCAATGTCTCTCCCGCAAAGCCTCAGACTTCAATTCACCAATGAGGATGTTCGATTTGAGGAGCGTCTTGATGGTATCTTGGACATACTCAAATGCAGCATACTGGCGCATGCGGCTTGGCATGTCTCGAGTAGAAGAAAGAATAGCGTCAAGCTCTTGACGAAGTTTGCGGGGCTGTAATCACAAATTAATTAGTTTGAAACATTACTCTGGTCAACGTAACGCACCTGGACAGCAGTCCACAACGTTTCGCGTAATTGTGCCAACCTTCCCCATATGCCCGACAGCGCGGTCCAGACTGCCTTTAGGTCTCTCAGTTCTTCATTTACAGGTTGCAGGCGGTCATCGTTGGCGTGTTCTAAGTCAAGTGCCTCCTTCGCTCGACAGACAAGGTTGTACTCCTCTAGAAGTCGTGCCAGACGACCCTCAAACACATTGAGTGTGTTGATAGCAGTCTCCGCTTTGATACTGCCTTGGAGGGGTTTGTTTTCCTCCCACTCTGCGATGAAGTCCCGAATCCGCTGGTCAATAACCTTGTCTTCGGCAACAATCTTTAATTGTAAACCGGCAACCTGCTCCTTGATTGAGTCATCTTTCCTTTTGAGAATCTCTGAGAAAGCACCCCATTCGCCCTGAATCTGGTCGATATACAGCCAATCGGCAGGGAACGAGTATCTCTGCCTCTCAAGAGTCTTCTGTCCTCGATCGAACTCTTCAATTTCGGGACCCCACTTTTGTACCTTCCTCTTAAGGTCCTGTACAAAAGTGATGAACGAAACGGCCCGAGCTGTAGAGCTTCCCTCGATGGCAAGTCCTTCAAGTTCGGTACGGGCCTTGAGGATGGCATTGTACGTGTCCTTCATGCTTACGCCGAGCTTGGCACCATATCTTGCGAGCAATTCACGTTGCCACGAATCGTACTTGGCGTTGACCTTGCTCTGCGCATTCGCATAATCAATCACGCATACGCCGAAGTCCTTCTTAGTGTCGGCGGTATCAAAAGTCGAGCGTGTCTGGCGAATGTCGGAAAGGAGCTGTCCCCAGTCGGCAAGAGAGTCACCGAGGCGATTGTAAACGTATTCGGCTTCGAGATCCCAAAGTGACTGGAATTGGAGCCACTTGTTGACATAGGAGCTGACAGTCTGCACTTTGTCTTCGATGAGAGCCAGGGGTTTTTCAAGAGTGCCATCAGCAAACGAAGTAAGCTGCCACATGGGTCATCAGCCTTTTTCCTTACTCGTAGAAATGGACGCACCAAGCCAATATATGTAGTCTCTTCCAAGCTTGCCTCCTCCGCCTGGAGACTAATTTCATATCTTGAGCTCCTGATCCTACAGAGATTACATATCACCCCTATCTAGGTATCAGCTTTCTTCCACTTTGACATGCGAGATTGAAAACTCACCCAGAGCATCCTGGAATTGACCCAACCATTCCTGCCTGGCCAGCTCGATAGGAGGGTCAAGGTAGATGACTTGATTTCTGATCCTGATCTCATGGACCAGAGGCTCGATGTTCATGTCACCTCTTGACCCATTACCACCAGCAACGGCGACATCTCCACCAGCGGCTTCCTCATCCTTACCAAATTCAGCGCACCAGATTTCGATGGCGTTGATCAGCCTCTCGCTCAAAACTTTGTCAATTTTCTCGTTCAGAGTTGCCACCCAAGCATCAAGGTTGCTATAATTTTCCAAGTTGAGATGATCAATAGTCTTCTGTATTTGGCCGAGCAAGGATGAAAATGTGTCGGAATTGTATTCGCAGATTGCAAGCTCCTCGACGACCCTGTTGATATCCGTGTGGATCTCGATAAGGGCATTTGCTTTGTCTTGCAAGAGGGACACGACGCTCGCAAATTCACGGACGAAGAGGAAATGACGAGATTCGCGGCTGTCAGTGACAGAGCCAGGAAGGAAGCGGTGGCCCTCGTAGGCATTGACAAGATGATCCCATTGCATCTTGATACCTATTGCATAACATCAGCTCGTTGCTCGTTATTTACACAACGGGGTTGAAAAAACTTACCTCTCTCAATCATCTGTAGAGCATGCGATCTGTAACGCGCTAACAAGATAGCTACCTCAGGATTCCTCTCGATCAAGTCTAAAGTCTGCGTATAAGTCTTCACGCTTTCCATCAGACTGACAGCATGGGGATAAACACGCTTTGCATCTTTCGCCTTGTGACTGATAGTCAACGGAACAGGGAAGCCAAGCCAAATCAGGGATCGAACTTCTTTGAAAAGGGCAATGACTTGCGGGTCGAATTGCACGACCAGCTGGAGTTGTCCTTGGGCATTTGTTGCAGTAGCACGGGTGCGGATCACGTCAAAGAGACGACCGGTGATGGTAAGGTTGCCTCGCTTGGTGATATCGCTGATCCAAGCATCATAAAGCGGCCTAGTATCGAGCTTGACTCGGAAGGACGCGCTCTCCATTTGAAGTTTATGGCCTTCTGCGTACGATTCCCACCCTTTACCCAGCACGTCCTCTACACGTTTCATGTAAGTCAAAAGCTGACGTTCAATCTGGCGTGCCCATATGATGGCAGAGGACACAGACGGGAAGTCTCGCATCTGGGACATGTGGTAAGCTTGCGAGTTTCGATAGTTCTCGGTGAACTTTTGGCGAAGACGATGGATATCTTCCTTGACAGATTCGATGAGACGAGTCTGATACTCTTGGATGGCACCACGAATCTTGGGTCGTACAAAAAGAGTGTTAAATTTGGAGAAGACTCTAAACATTTCTTGGGCGTTTCTTGCCGTTGCAAGCTTATCCCTCAGCCTCGATATGATCTGATTTTCGATTCTTGCTACTCGATCATTGTAAGCCGTTTCGGCAGTATACCAGATCTCTGAACCCTCTAGACACTCTTATCAGCACCATCCCTTGACATCGCTGGACGGGAACCGAACGTACCAGGCGAGACATCCAGCACATCCACATTCTTCACATTCTCGTAACTCAACCTTACTTCTTCCTCCATATCGATGTCAAACGGAACATCGTTACCCAGACCGCTGAATGATCTAGTAGAGCTGGTCATAACTCGGAGTTGCTCGTGCGAGCGACGGAAGGCTCGGAGATATGTGATGCGTTCTTGGAGTTTGGCATGAATGGGGTTAATCTTGATGGAGATGAACTTTTCAGCCCTCTTCCTTGATACTACAGCACTTGTCAATTTCGATATCCGTCAATGTGGAAAGGACCGTCATATATACCTTCACGAGCAACGTTGGTGAAATCTTTCATATTCTCGTCCCAAGTACCAAATACTTCTGCGGCTGTTGCCATCACTTCCTCAAACTTGGTATAGTCCATGTACATCAGTCGTTGCGAGCTGAGCACTTTGAGAAGTTGGTCATTGAAGTCTGAAGAAATAGCTTCGACCAGAGGGAGAGTTCGTCGGATGGGATAAGGTCTTTTCAATAAGAGGTAAGTTTGGAAGACCCTCAATGAAGTCGGAATAACTTACGAAAGCTTGAGCTTCTTGTTGATATGAGCGAAGATGAGGTAGATGGCGTCTTGAATCTTTTCAAGGTCTGTTGCAGCCAAAAGCTCATCCAGAGGAAAGTCCTTCATCAAGATGTTATGCTTGTGAACTGGGCATTTCCATCAACAAGCTCCCCATACTAACGGAGAACGATAACGACCTACCAAGATCCGCGGCTTCCTTCAGTCCAGTATCAGCAATGAAACTGACCGTCGCATGAAACCTTTTCGCATGCTTCAACACGTCCAACACAAGAGTCACTTCCTCTCCTCCCAACTGTTGTTCGATTCCTTCGAGTGCATGCTCCATACTGATCCAAAAATTGATCTCTTGGGATGCAGTCCCACTCGCGACGTCACGGTTGAGCTTGGTGACAGCTTGAATCTCCTTGATCCAAGAGTTGACGTCAGCTTGCAGTTTGTTGAGAAATGAAGGGTCTGAGAGCAGAGATTGAGGCTCAACAGCGTCGGGAGAGACACGTTGGTTTGTGGCGTTGCACTACATCTATAGTTAGATTGCGGCTTCAACTATCAAAAAGAAGAGAAGTTTACTCACGTGCGCGACAGCTTTACGAATAGCAGGATGCACGGACAAATGCACCTCTGGTATCTCCACATTCTGTTTCAGATGCAACAATGACAATTCCAGCTCTGCAAACTTCTTTTTCGTAACTGGAATACCCATTTGAGCCTCGCCGCCCTTCTTTCCCAACCCATCATGTGCTCCATGTCCGGGAATGAGGCTCTGCTTCGAGCTCACGTACGAATCGAACCATGGCGCCACACCCCAATGCACCAGACTGTGTAAACCATCATACGGTGTGGCCTGAGCGCTGGCGCTGACAGTTGGAGTGGCGACAGCCGTCGTCATGCCCGAGGGGGTACCATCATCTTCAACTAAAGTGGGGGCGGTAAAAGCAGAGGATAGTTGGAGAAAATGGAGCTGTGTCCCGAGAGGATTAAGAGAGTCAATCGTGGGAGAGGTTTTGATCAATGCGAGGGTTGACAGGGTGTTGGGTGAGTGAGGAGGGGTGGGAGGGAGGTGAAGGCGATATGTGATCCGTGCGGTGGGTATGCCTGTTTTTCAATACACCATGTCAATCTAATGCCAGTACTTGTGGAGAAGGTAGCTTACCATCTTCATCGACGTCGAGATATCTCTCTCGGGTGATATATACAACCTGACAGCTTGCATCAGTAGCAAATCTTACCGTTTTTTCGTCAAAGTTGGGATCTTCAAATAGGCTATCCTCCAATTCTTGCGGCGTCGCGGACATCACTAGGAGGGTAATTTTAGTTAGCGACTACGCCCCTGCATATGTTCTATGGATATAAGACGTACCAAGTGGCAAAAGGCTTTGGAGGTAAGTCCTAAAGACGGCAACATCAAAGACCAATCCGCCTGTCGTGGAAGGGGGTATAAGGGCCCCATCCTCGAGTTGGGACGAGGCCATTGTCATGGTGCTATTGGCTAGAGGGTTGCAGGCCGATGCTTATATGGGTGCGAGTTGGCCTTGGGTAGATTTGCTCTGTGGTTATGGCCCGAATTTGAAAGAATTGAAATAAAAAATAAAAGCAAAAAGGCAGCGACGACAGCAAACATCCAACAGGACTTCAGTTCGCGTTCGCGACGCGTGAGCTGAAGTGGAGGAGAAGCGGGATCAATTTTTGCTAGCATTGTATTATTAGACTTGCATCTTTGATTGTGACGAAAACAGAACCAAAGTTTGAGAATGCCGTGCATATGAAGTGGACACTAGACACATCCATTCAACACCTAAGAATAAAAAGGGTATGTGGACCAGTCTGGATATGTTTCATCAGGAAGCAAGAAAGATACGTGGTATACTGCCACAGTAAAGACCATTTCAGAGATATAAACGCTAAAACAGAAAATGCCAGTGTCCGGGAGCGTGTATAATTTATTGAAATCCTCTGTCAACAGAGGTAAAATTAAGAATAGCAAAAGACTGAACGGTTTACGATACAAACGGAATTATAATCTCTTCTAGAGAGACTTAGATAAGAAGACCCATGACACCCGCTACAATCGTCGCGCCAACGATCGCAGTCAAGCCCTTGAGACCGCCCTGACCAACAAACAAGCTTTCGGCGCCAGAAGAAGAGCTGTTGGAGGAGCTCAAGGTAGAGCCAACTTCAGATGTGATGGCGTTGATGTAAGCGGTGCCGCAAGTAGAGTTGATAGCAGACCAGAGTGCAGACTGGCCACCGAGGATAGGAGACTGCTTAAGACCAAGAGCATAGGGCATTTGAGTTTCCCATTTGATGTAAGCGACCATGATCTCACGGGTGCAAGGGGTGCAGAGGGCGCTGGAAGCCATAGAGGGCTGGAGGAAGAGGAAAGGAAGGTTGGTATTCTTGTAGGTGGTAACATTGGGGGTGATGATGGTAGCCATGTTGACGGACTGAGCGGCACGTCGAGAGAGGACAGTGTCAAGGAATCGCTTCTTCAAAGAAGAGGCGGTGGAGGAAACCTCGACGTAAAGGTTGGAGGCAGCAACCTGGACGGGAGAAAGGACGCTGTCAGCCGCGGCGAAGCTGGCGAACAAGGCGGTGGCGTTGGTAGAAGCAGAGGCGTCGTCGGCGGAGGTGGAGTTGGAAGCGGTGGAATTGGAGTTGGAGATAGACTCAGACTGGACAATCTCATTTACACAGTATTCCTGGTTGGAAGAGTCAACAGAGCAAACGGCGGCCTTCAAAGGGTTCACAACATAAACAATGTCGTAAAGCTCCCTGACATCAGAGTTGTAGCCGGTAGAAGAAGTCAACTCGGTGAAACATTCCGAGTAGAACTTGCTAAGCCATTTTCGAATAGTAGAGTCATCACATCCGCCTTTGCCCTTGCAGATAGACGCCAAAGTGTAGTTGATAGTGTCCTCTGTGAGGTTATTGGAGGCGACGGCGGTGGGGGAGAAGGAGGCAGTAGCGTTGATGAGCGGGGTGACGCAGGATGAAAGGGTGGAGTCAGAGTCGAGCTCGGAAAGAAAGGAGGAGCAGGAAGAGGTGATGTTAGCGGGGATGAGGATGCTTTCTGTAGAGTTTGCGGTGCTGTTAGACTGTGGACGGGGTTAGCGCAGACACTAGGTTGCGAGTCAACAGTGCACTGACCTGTGCTGAGACGGCGCCGGCGAGGGCGAGGGCGAAAAGGGCGTACTTCATTATGGCGAGTGCGAGTGTAATGAGCGTGTGGGTGGCGGTGTGGCCTGTGAGTGGATCTGCTGGTGGATGGAGAAAGTGCCTTGATGGATGGAGAAGGAAGAAGAAAGGGACTGAAAAGAGGCGGTCAAAGCGTTTTCCTCGTTGTCCCTATCCAAACACAAACAACAGGTGCGACGCCCAGGCCTGCCATATAGCCCGCCGCCACCAAATATTTTCGTTCCCCTAAAATACACGTGCATCCCACGTGCATTTTCTCTGATCCATTCAAAGCGGACATTGCCGCCGAGTACCCGCCCTTCGATTTCGGCTCATTCCCGGTTCACTCTCCGTCTCGTGGATCTCTTTTCCTTCCTTTTTCTTGCTGACTTTTCATCGCCAGCTACAACATAGACGTCGCTCTTTCAGACTCAAACCAGAGCTTCTAGACTACCAAGATGCCTGCAAAACGAATGCCCCGAGTCTACCTCGTCCGCCACGGTCGGTGCTTCCGCTGTCTATCTATCGCGCTATTACTGACATCCTCGCAGGCGAGACTGAGTGGTCCTTGAACGGTAGACATGTAGGTCTCCTCTGGTTTACATGCACATATCACATATTTATGTAACCATAGACCGGCATCACTGACATTCCGCTTACCGCCAACGGTGAGAAAATGGTCCTCGAAATGAGCCCTCGAATGATTGGCCCTGGAAGTGCGTATCTCAGCTCATCTTGCCCACGACGGCGTCTGGCTGTTCTCCCGTCTGACACTCTATGCTGACATTTTCAAATAAAAGAGCTCATCAACCCTGCTCATCTCCGACACATCCTCATCTCCCCACGTCGACGAGCTCAACGAACCGCCGAACTTGTGAGTTCCTTTCTCGTCCTGGGATTCAACTGTGATCTTTTACGGCATAGACCACTACCTGAAAACCCTTCATTATGACATTAGCTTATCACTCATATCACGCTAGCTCTTTGGCGGAAACACGCCCCCAGAATGCAACTTTATCACCGACCCGGATGTTGCTGAATGGGACTATGGAGCGTACGAGGGAATGCTTTCCAAGGATATCAAGAAGGAGGCTCCTAACTGGAGCATCTGGGACGACGGGTTAGTTACTCCCTCATACCCTACTTCCTATATATGCCCACTCGTACTCACTTTGAAACCAGCTGCCCGCCCGGCGAGACTCCCGGAGAATCCCCTGCACAAATGTCCGCTCGAGTCGACCGCGTCATCGCCAAAGTCCGAGCTCTCCACGAAAAGGCCCAAAATGCGGCTGAGAACGCAGACGAGGTCGACTATTCCGACGTCATGATCTTCTCTCATGGCCACTTTTCTAGGTGTTTCATTGCAAGATGGTGCGACTTACCCATCAAGGCTGGTTACCACTTTGCTGCTGAACCTGGAGGTGTGAGTCTCCTTCTCCGTCTTTTTCTTTTCCATGGTGTAATACCATAATAGAGGATGGAGCGCTAATGTTGGGGTGTAGCTTGCTGTTTTGGGTTATCAGCATAAGTCACTCAAGGAGCCTTGTAAGTAATACCGCGCACGCCGTAGACTGAAGCGGACGCTCATTGATGATCACAGCTCTTCTCGGTCTTAACTGGTACACTGAGGATGCCCTTGAGCGCCGATAAACTACTCTACTTAGCGATTGAAAGTCGATGACTAGCGGTAAAGAGGTGAAGACTCTCATAGAGGGCCCAAGCTATGAAGAGAAAGGGCCCGTCATTATTTGTAGAGCGCGTCATAATGAATTATCATGTATGCAACACTACAGGTTGGAGCAGACTGCAATGCAGATCACTGATCTGTAGCGTAAGAGCAGATTTCGGTCTTCAGTTGTGATTAGCCCCTATCGTGGGTCATTGAACATGTTCGCCGCGTTACATCACCTCGGTGCCTGGCTCCACTATCGACGACCAGCAGCCTGCCATCATCATAACGAACGAAATACGTCCCGATCGCATAATACCAGTTTCCATTCGTCTTCCACTCTTAACTATTTACCTCAACCCTGGTATCACTGCTTCCCAAACAATGCCAAGTGGCAGCGAAAATGCCCCAAGCCCAGCATCCAAAGCCTTTGCAGACCGTCTCGCCAAATACGCCTACGCCGCAGCCTCTTCTCCCCCTTCACCTCGGATGAGCCCTCTTAGACGCTCCACACGGTCACAAACCTCAAATTCAGCAGCCCCTAGGTCTCCCTTGCCTTCAACACCCCAAGAGAGGATATACGATAGAGGGTCGCCCCTGAAAAAAGTAGCTTCGTCGTCGTCTTCTTCCGTATCATTGTCCGCGACAAAGAAGCGATCAGCAAAATCAATCTCGAAGGAGGACGAGGAGTTTCAAGATATCGATACTGAAGAAGAGACAGATGATGAGAGTTATAGAAGAGAAAAATCAAATTCGGGTGGTCTGAAAGGCGGGAGAACGTCAACGATGAAGAAGGTAGTCAAGAAGCCAAGGGGCTACGCTGCTCCCGAGATGTATGAGCATCTCAGGCCATTGAATGACTTGTTAGCCAAGGGGCAAGATTGTGAGTTGTGCCTCCTGAAACCGTTGAAAAGGCTCTTGTATCTGGTGTGTTCAAAGAGGGACAATGGGAATTTGCAAAGCTAATGCAGTGCATCATTGGTGGTAGTGGTGTTCTGCGGTATCAAGTGAGTCAAAGACTCACTTTAGCCACTCTGAACTTTTGATTTTACGTATGGGACTGACAAACTATGCACTGTAGTCCTGGTGGGACAAGTCTCTCAATATATATGGTCCCAAGGAACTCACAAAAGGAATAGGGAAAATGTCTTCTACGCTGGGCCATCATTTCGCCCATCCAACCAATAAGTTTTGGGTACGTATTATGACTCCCAGTTCGTCCATGGCCTTTTCCAACTTTGATATTGACGTTACCACTGTTTTCCACCACTATATAGAAAGCTCTTTATCAATCGGGTGAGACTTCTTATAATTCCATCATACGAACGTAGGGTAATGTTGATTCGTGATCTCCAACAGGGCTTACTTCAAGATTGATGTCGCCGACTGAAGATTATAAGGTCGTTGACGAGTACAACTATGGTCTCGTGCGTCTGCTGTCGACTGTCATTTTCCTATTTATTTATTTTTGAGATCTGACGCCATTTGAAGACCAATCTTGTGGGCAGGCCGACTTCTGAGGTATGTTCGTTCTCTCCAACAATGCAACGTTGGGCACTAACCGCGAGAGCTCTTTATTCTTTCTTTAAACAATAACGGCGAACAGCAAAGTGAATTGTCTACCCTGGAAATGAAGCTAAACACTATCAACTTGTTACAAAAGTTTATAAAATACCAGCCCAATGTCGTCTGTTTTGTGGGAAAAAAGATTTGGGATGTGTTTGAGAGTGTAGTAGGGAAGACGGCCGAGTTCGATGAGGATACGAAACAAAAGGTCAAGCTGGAAGGTGAAATAAAAAATGAAGAAGGGAACGGTGATGGGGAGAAAGGAAGAAGCGTGGTGCTACTCGCTCCCACACCAGAAAGAGGAAAGGTCAAGATCGAGCCGGTCGAACTGGGTGATCAGCCACCCCTACTTCCACTCTCAGCCAGTCCATCGAGAACCCCGCACCTTACACCGGTCCAAACTGCTTCACCCTCTCCAATCAAAGCTAAGGCGATAAAAGGAGGTACCAAGCCTCCAAAAACGCCCTTTAGCTTCTCCCAACCTCGTGCACTGAGAATTGTGCATCTTCCTGAAGAGGATGGAGGTGAAGTCAAGTATACGTATTTCTTTGTCGTACCGAGTACTTCGGGGCTGGAAAGAACACCGGTAAGTCACGATCAATTCCCCAAGCGTGCTTTTATCAGATCTATTGACTGGTGACGAAGTTTCCGGAACAAGTGTCCAACTTTGCAGCGCTCAAGGCCCTGGTGGATGAGCTGAAAGAGGGTAAATCCCTAAAAGGCGATTTTCTGAATATTAGCGTAAAGGGAGTAGAGGGTACTGTGGAAGATATGCGGCGGGCAGCTATCTTAAAAGGTGTTCTATGACTAAACATATTGCATGGGCTTACAACTGGTTTGGAGGTCCATATGTGCGGCCGAATTGCTTGTATCTTGCTGCCATGGGCTGAGAAAATCTTTCGATATTTGTACAGTTAATGACTCAAGTGAGACGAAGACGGGATGAAGATGACAGTATCAGACTGTTATGTGCCGTGCCTCAATGAAAGGCATTGTGGATGCATGCATAAGAGAAAAATCCTTTGAGTCCATGATGAAGATGTCCTAAACCCGAGTCAAGGCCCCCCAATCTATCCCATACTCAAAGAGTATGAGACATAAACGAGCCTCCGGCTTATATCAAAGTCAGGATTGCAAACCAGGCATCCTAGCTTACAATGGTCTTTTGTATACCCCTCCAATGGGTACCGCCAATAGATGAGAGCTAGAGGCAGGGGGCACGAGTATTACTCGGCTATGGAGGGGAGCAAGGCGAGAAAGATTGTCTTTAAACAAGTGGATGGACAAGTTGACTGTTTCGAAATAGCTTGCATTTGCTGTTGATAAACTGAGAAAGAAAGATATGAGGATCCGTAAATGTCAAGAGCCGGTAACAAACGCTGTGATTATTACTCTATGTCGAAGTGTGAAGAAAGAAAGACACAACCATCGAGTTGCGCTCGCCTGTGGACATCTTTTTGACGTCGGGATTAAAGCAACAAAACGCGTTCTGAAAATTGGTTCTCCTTGTGTGTTTACGTAAAAGAATACAAAAGGCTGATTGCCTCAGGGACCAGGCACTGGTCCGGTGCCTTTGGGCTTTGGCCGGCATTTGAGGCATGATCCCATCAGTCGTACACATTCCACCCAGAAACATTCTTGACTTCTTTTCCTTTTATCCTCCTCTTTCCCCAGCAGCCATGTCCCATCTCGCCCCCGCTTCCCTCATTCGCCCCCACAAAACGTCCATGGCCGAGCTCAAGTTACGTCGTCTGAACGAACATAATGCCCGGCTTCGAGAAGACCTCGCCCGGCCCCGAGCCAGAGTCAGCGAAGCCTCCATCAGCTTAATCAAGTACTGCTCGAACACAAAAGACCCTCTTTTACCATCGGTCTGGGGGCCTCCTGGAAAAGGGGAAGATCCCTATGCACCTCCAGATACTGGGTGCTGCACCAGTAAGTGCCCACCACAGTGTAATGTTGCGCTACGGGGACGCGCCAGCTGATTCATTACCGCCTCAGTCATGTAGCCCCGGCCTCGGCTTGATTTCCATCTCCGCATCGACCGTTTGAGTATTTCATCACTATAAATTAAGCCGAAATACATTGTAACCTACACCAACATCTTCGCATCCGTTTGTAACATCTACATTATTACATCGTTGTAATCACTACGCTTGACATCTCCACCAGTCAGCACGCGAACATCCATCATCACCCATCAGGGAAAAGAAGAGAGAAAATAATAGAAATGAAGATCCATGACTGGGATCAGACGAAGGAGGAAGAGGACATCATTTATCTTGGGCTTTTAGGACACATCATCTGACTTTTTTATATGTATTAGTGGGCTTATCTGGAGATCTCGGTGGACATCTCGGGCATTGACGCTTGACGACGCCGTGGCAGGCACATGCCAGATAACATTATACATTGATCTTGACAAGGAAGATAACGTCTAACAACTAACTACAATCTAATCAAACTCATTCCTAGCAATCCTTCTCCTCAGATCACTCCTAGATACTCCGCCCCTCAAATCCTTTGGTAAACCCAAGACCTCCACGTACGTGCAAGGGAAAATGCCCTTCCTCCCCCCTAAACCTTCACTTGCCAGCCTGCCTTCCCACCACTCACTACTGTCGCCCGCATAATCTAGCACAATCACTACATCACCCGACTTGAAGCCCAAATCGCCAGCAGCACCGGGCTTAAAGTCGAACATAGCGAGAGCACGGGGGTACCCGTCGTCAGCCGTATCGAGCCCCGGTTTGAGGCGGATCTCGGGTTTGGGAGAGGAAGCAGACAGTTTACGTGGGCTAAAGTCGTAAGAAGGCGAACCGTATCGATCCGACTGGTCGTGGTAATCCTCAAAAGGCCTACTCGCCGAGCTCGACCTCAACCTTCCCGTTGCATCATCATCAAAAGGTGAGAAATCCCTTGACAATGAACTTTTCCTCGCAGAAGAGATATACGAAGAAAAGGGCCGGGTCTTTTTGGTAGGTGAATCGTATCGCTGCTGATCTTCAAACGATGACCAATCCGTCTTCGCAAAATTGGATATACTTTCGCGCGGTGTATAGTCACGTTCACCAGAGGCGTGGGCGTAGCTAGTGGACGTGGAAGGTTTCTTGGGGTGCTCGAGGATATCGTCAAATGGTGGACGGTTAGAGCGAGAGTTACTCCTTGAGCGTGTGTCGTTGGTAGAAAGGCGGTCGAAATGAGCAGACAGCCCGTGGCCGTTACTATCCCATTGACCTAAAAGATCGCGGTCTCCACCATCAGAATTATTACGAGATCTAGGTTTTGTGGAGTTGAAAGACGCAGAGTCCCATTCTCCGAGCAGATCCCTGTCTTTATTATCCTCCTTGAGCTTTGCAGCCGCCATATACGAAAACGGCTGAGGCACTTCCCCATCTTTCCTAAGCGAGCTACTCCTCGCCCTTCCAGCACTTGTGCCGTTACCAGCACCAATCCCGGTGGGCCCTTGCGAGTCCCAAGTGAGACCGGCATTATACGCTTCTGACGTATGATGCGGCCCTGCACTCCCCTTCCTGGGGCTGGAGGTACCGCTGGAGAATGGATTGAGGATGCTCGACCGGCGGGGCATACCTGGTCGCGATGGCGAGTTGGATCGATCAGGATCTTTGCCGAACAGACTACCCGCACGTTTGCGCCCGGAACCTACACTACCCCCAGCACCAACGCCCTCTCCAAACACATATCCCCCACCGCCTTTACCAGCTTCAGGTGTGCTCCAACCCATCCCACCACCCTCCCCTGCCTCATCCCTGCTTGTCCACCTCTGTCCCCCAGGCAGGCCGGTGGATTTTTCGAGCTGGTCGATAAGGACGTCTGCCCATTCTGGAGGATCAAATATTCCGGAGAGGATTTGCTTTGACGAGGGGTTTCCTCCGTAAGCAAGACGGTTGGCGTCTTGACGTTCGAGAATGACGGAACCTTCGACCGAAACACCGCCGAAGAGACCTTTAGTCTTAGAGTAAGAGTACATGGCAGCAACTTTTCCCTTGGAATTGAGAGCACCGGATCCTTCAGCGTTCCGTCCAAGAGGTCCCACAGCGACCTGTTGGAAATTATATGGTCAGCGGCATTGCGGCTTACAAAGATGAAGATACACACAGATAGATTACCACCTATAGTAAGTGAACCAGCAGACATGAACGACGTCACTGCTGATCTAGACTACGGCAACTGTTAGAATTACAGTTAGGCATCTATCAACCAATGACCCACGTTCAAAACGATCAAGAAGTCGGTCACCCTAATAAACATTAGCTTTCTGCTCCTTACTATGCCTCTGTACTCACTCAGCTCCTGCTTGGCCACCAAACCCTAACCCTCCCAATCCAATAGCACTAGGCGGCGACCACGCTAATCATCATGTCAATGCAGCTCTCGATACTAGAGAAGGACTTTACTCACTTCCATCCGGTAAACGTGCGACAACAACACCTGATCCCGCTCGTGCAGAGAAGAGGAAACCAGCCTTGAAGACTGTGAAAATGGCAAAACCCGCTGCTCTTTCCAGAACTGTCCTCGGAATGACCTGAACCAAGGTCAGTAAAATCTTCAAGAGGAGCGAGGATAGATGGCGGACTGAACGACATACCTTGTCTAAACCGTTGTTGTTTGCATCCACAAAACTTCTCACTATCCTCCGCCATAGTCAGTCACCAACTTTGCATACATCGTGTGCATTTGATAGCAATGAGGGTGCTTGAAAGGCACAAGAGTGGTGACGTACAGATCTTGGCAGCTTTGCGTGTCTCCTCTTGAAGACGGACTGTCATTGCCATTTTTATAAGCACCAAACTTTCTGAGGCAGCAAGGACATACCTGGTATCGGACTATTGAATCCCATTTTTGCCACTGGTCGATTTTAATGTTACAGGGATGATGGATGCGATGTCAAAATGGGATGGCGGGAGCCAAAGTGCCAAAAGGGTGGATATGAATATGGTGGTGTCAACGTCATGAGATCGTCTCATCAGCAACGACGAAACCTCGGTCCCCGGCCTTAACTACCCGGGGCGATCACCGGCGATTGTCTGGGCCACTTGCAGCCGAACGATATTAATATATCAGCACTGCACTTGGGGAGTAGCTGAGATCCCTCTACGCTGCGCTTCTTGGCTGGCGGTGCAGTGTGCAGTCTCAGGCATGTATGCATCGTCAGTCTCCAGCTTCTAACCCAGCTTTCACGCCCCGTCTCGGGACAAAAATCCCCAGGACTGCGAACAAAAAGCGTCGCACTCCCCCAAATTTTGGCCAAGTTGAAGCCACCTACGCCACCATCACCCATCAACAATGGCATGCAAATGGTACGTGCATAAATGATAGTGGGAAATGTCCACTCCACAAAAAAAAATATGCTGCGCTGCTCAAAAAGTACAAAAGGCAAAAAGATGAACCAACGGTGGGGATCGAACCCACAATCTCCCGCTTTCGGATCAGGTGTTAGCTGATTGTACTAGGAAGCGGACGCCGTAACCATTTGGCCACGCCGGCTGCGACAACTATTCTTTTTCTGTCAAAAATATCACGATTGGCTTTATTATTTTACGTAACGAGTGGTCTTTGGTGCCACCTAGCCACCGGCTGTCTACGGTGAGATCTGCGAGAGACTCCGAAAGAGAGCGGCGGTGTCGTTAGATGTGGTCTGCTGCTGGGATAATTAATTATTTCATTGTGACAGCGATCCCATTTCTATTCAATTCTATTTTTCTAAAGTTCACTTGCTATTCAGCAACCCATCCTTACAAAGAATACCCTCAAGATGAACAAGCCAAACTATCCAACCGTACGTGCTCCTAGTCCATCAGGTAAAATGCTTGTGGGAACCGGGTCCGCCTCCACCTCAGGTGTCCAGGTCCCAGTATCATATTTGCGGTAGTTATGCTAACAGCATCGTCTTCTTATAGATGCAACAGAATGGACAGCAGATGTACCAGGCTTCTGACGGCCAGTGGTACCCCATGAGCGCCATGCCTCAGGACTGGCATGGTTCCCAGCAGCCTCCTCAACCCGGATACGGCGGCTATCAACAGCAACAAGGTTACTAGTAAGTTTACACTCTCTCGCGTTCAGTGGATGATGCTTGATATAGTACTGACGCGCATTATCAGTGGTCAACAACCCATGTACGCCACTCAGCCTGTGTATGTCGAAAACCGAGGAACCGGTGCCGGGGCTGGTGCGGCCACTGGTCTTTGTGGTAAGTCGGCCTTCCTTTTATCCCATGCTCCTTTCAAGCCTAGTGAATTCGTATGATGCTGACATATGTACTATAGCTGGTCTCTGTGCTGGTCTGCTCTGTTTCGACCTTTGTCTTTTCTGCTAAACGACAACGCCAACGCAAAAGCAACCACGACATTGTTTTGTGCGCAGCGAAGCGCCAAGACATTGAAAAAGGAAGTTCGAAACTCTTTGGGAGAAGCACGCATGTACAGCGGGTCAGGGATTTGGTAGAGAGTTGGTTAATACACGTGCCGGCTTCTCGTTGTTGTACTGTATAGACGCCCAGGGTTAATGCAAGAATTCTATATTGATTTTGTGCTGCGAGACGTCGGTCGATATCATGCATGAGCCTGAAAATGTGAACAACAAGATACGAAGTAATATGTTCAACCCATTAACTGAGAAACATCCTCTGGTGGTCGGATAGTTTGTGAGAATGTTAATAACCTGATATCTATCAGTAAGGGAGGAGGAGCTCAGAAAGAATGGACGACTCACCTCTTAACTGCCTGGATGTACTTTCGAGTCACCTCGTCATTCAATACGTGCGCAATATTATCCTGTCCAATCTTCTCTCGCGCACTTCGTTCGTGAATACCAACACTAGTCACACCAATAGGCCATGCGGCATTACCAATAGACAGCCTTAAATAGGCGTCATTTGCCTTTTGATACGACCTACTTTGCATATGGTGGACAATTTCTGCCAACAGTCGAAGGACGTCGGGGGCGAGATCTCTTGAACGAAGAGAACGGAAGAGGGGTTTGAGGGACTGGGCGGATTGAATCTGGTTGGCAGCAGCCAGTTTTCCTTGGGTAGAGCGTCGAATTTCTTCAGGACGGTTGTCCATCCACTCTTCCCATTCTTTCAACACTCCCTACTAGGATGTCAACTGGCGATCTGCACCTTGAGGAAATATTACACACCTTCAGCGCGTAGTAAATAATTGGGTAGAGCTTATTAGGGTCTGTCTTGATCAATTTCAAATCCAAAATACCCATATCCACGCCCTTCTTCTTCTTGTCTTCTTTGCCCTCTTTCCCATCGACTTCTTTGCTATCCCCTTCACCGCTTACCGCTGATCCTTCCTTTTTGCCCCTTTCTTCCGCAAGTCTGTGGAGTTCCCTCGCTTTCCTTTCTACATCCTTTTTATCAAGTCCACTTTCCATTTCCTCCAAAGCCTTCTTAAAGTCATTTCTTCCCTGTCCACCCGACGGTCCTCGTTCCTCTAACAGCTCCAACGCGCGTAGACGCAAACGCCTATCCTTGTCTGACTCTCCAAAAAGTCTAATCGGCTGGCCTTTCTGTCGTAATCTTCGGATACATTCTTCTGGAGAGATGTTGAAACGTTCTTCAGATGGAATGGTTGGGTCGGGAGTGGATCTTGATGAGGATGGCGAAGCAGCTTGGACTCTAGCCAAAGCGGCATGACGTGCTTCGGCCTATACGTTTGTCAATCACTCGCCCGATACAGGACGGTCCTCGGTACTTACTTTGACAGCCTTATCTTTGGCTTCGTGAGCTTTTTTTGCCTCTTTCTCCTTCCTCTCGTCCTCCTTCTTTCGTCTTTCCTCTTCTTCGCGCATTCGCTCGATGTCTGCCCGTCGCATATACTTCTTCGTACCACCATCTCCTTCGGGAACCTCGAGAGCCTTGCGCTTTGCTGAAATTTCAGCGAGGAGAGCGTCCATTTTTATTACTGACTGCAAATGAAATGGTGAAAATGGATGGATAGTTCAAATATACGCATGGAAATGGTGGTTGCGACGGAAATAATTGCCACAATAACAGATGGCTCGGGGAATGCCGCCGTCATCGCAAGATCGCATCTCTGGTGGCCACCGTTCGTACGTACGTAGTAACCTGGAGACGAAGACGGACTTTCTTTCGACGAAGATTGTTTTTCTTTTTCCTTATCCTTAATACTCCAAACCATACCCACAATGGCCAAGGGTGAGTTCACATACATACGCGAGCTGCGGGGTCGAAGAACAAGGCGTCTCTGCCCT
Organism: Cryptococcus neoformans H99; assembly: GCF_000149245.1. Taxonomy (NCBI): domain Eukaryota; kingdom Fungi; phylum Basidiomycota; class Tremellomycetes; order Tremellales; family Cryptococcaceae; genus Cryptococcus; species Cryptococcus neoformans. The sequence continues at coordinate 1,119,748 of NC_026751.1, read as the reverse complement.
CGGACATCGCAAAGCCTGATCTCTCACGATATACCGATCGCTAACCATCCCACCATGTTCTAGTCCCTCGTTCTTTCCGACTTCTCTCGGAGCTCGAACATGGTGAAAAGGGTATCGGAGACGGATCATGTTCTTATGGTCTCAAAGATAGCGATGACATTGCCATGTACGAATGGAATGGGACAATCTTGGGTCCTCCTCACTCTGCGTTTGAGAATAGGATTTTCAGCTTGAGCATCTACTGTGGTGACAACTATCCAGGTAAGTTATATCACTTGCATAGGAATTTTTTGGACGGGGTATGAGGGGGAATGGGAAACTATGAAGGGGCGACAGGCTGACGATATGTAGATGTTCCTCCTTTGGTCAAGTTCGAATCTAGGATCAGTCTTCCATGCGTTAACCAACAAGGCTTGGTTAGTATTTTTTTGCATGGTCTTTATACAGCCGTGCCATCGATTCTATAAAGATGCGAGGCGGCTGAAGACAACGTTTGGAACGATATCGCTGATGCTGGCGTGACAGGTTGACTTTTCCCGAATCAGCTCTATCTCCAGGTGGAACCGAAACTTTACCCTCGAAACTGTGCTCGTCGAGTTGAGACGGTGAGTCATAACCTATTTGTTTCATCGAGATACTACCATTGCGGAAAGGACTAACACCGTCTTCTTGCAGAGATATGGCCTCGCCTGCTAACCGCAAGTCCTCTCAGCCCCCTGAGGGCGTCGACTTCCCCCCTCTTGATCTCCGTGCCCTTGCTCAACAGCGAGGTCTGTAAATCTCCTACATCAGCAATATTTTAGGCAAGTGAAGCATGTGATGGCGGAATGCCAAAGAAGTGAGGACGTTGGATGGACTGTCAGAAGTGCGCCGTAGCCAGGTAGAGTTTCATGTTCATGTTGAGATACGATACATCGGTATGCAGTCGGAAACTATCACTGAGCCTTGCAGGATCCTCGCGATCGTTACTCATTATCAACCATGAAGACAGAAGCAACAAGTTATTTGACCGGCCAGTGCCGCCGCCGGAATGACAGGACTCGTTTTTCGTTTTTTCGGGCACGATCGATCAAAAACGCACGGACCTCATCTGTACCTTTCCCGACTTTCCTTTGTCCTCGAAACAGGATGCCTTTCGATCAACGTCCTTCCGGTCCCGACTTGCCATCCCATCTCATTTTCTTTTTACAATCGACGGCTTATTGTTCCCAAAGCGAGCTCAGGTTTCAAGGCGGGCCCTTCGGAGCGCCTGGAACGCAGGAAATGGACGATCAACGGCCCTACGTTGAACAAGGGACGTCGTTGCGCTTGGAATGATCGTGATGGATAACGGATGATTTAAGCAGGAATGACTTTTATTGTTCCAGGACAAAAGCTTGTCAACTCCTTAACGTTTCGTCTTTGGAGTGACGTCGGGAATACTTTATTAACCTACCACAGGTCCCTCGACACCTCAACTTGGCTCTTCTTTGCCACCATAATCAACTACCCAGTAATTATTAAGCACTCAACGCAGCACACAGTTTCTCAACCCTTTTATCACTATGCCCTCTTTCATGTCACCTTCCTCTGGGGTCTCTACCTTGCCGGATCTGCGACCACCAAAATCACCACGCCGGTTCTTTACCTTCTCCATCTCAAGTTCAAACCCGCCGCCGCTTCCACCCCTCACTCCTTCCGTGTCGCATTCCTCCAAAGGTGCCGATCACTCAAGTGATGGCGTGACGGTCGTACGAACTCCACAAGATGCAGCTGGAGGCATGAGGCAAGCCGCCGGGCTCATTTCGCCTCCTTCTAACCAAGTTACACTCCCTCCCGTTCCTCCTCTTCCGTCCCTTTCTTCTCTCCCTGATCTTCGTTTCCAGGCAAGGTATCCGCAACCATCTACTGATACTCTCACTCATGGGTGCCGTCACCAACCTTCAAGGTCTATTGATAACTCTAACCTCTATGCTCCTAGCAAAGTCGAGCCAACGAGAGTACATAGGAGTACAAGTGCTCGAGAAGATTTGCGAGGCGGTCTTGATGGGAGCGCAAGAGGGTTAGTGAAAAGCCCGAGCGCAGTACCAGTTTTTGGAGAGCGAATTGAAAGAGAAGACAGCGATAGACTTGGACCTATGCCACCAACGCCGGGTAGGCCTTCGAGAGGGTCACCATTTCTTTCGCCTGGTCGCTCCAAATCTCAATCCACCAGCGCTAGCTATGTAAGCTCACCACCTGCGTCGTTCCACTCGCGATCCAAGTCCATGGCTCGTTCAACTCTAACGTCTAATACGACCTCGAGCTCGACATCGCCATCCATCTCCAACACTCCATTCTCTTCTCCTGCCAAGCGACCGTCCTTGATCTCGAATCGATCGGCTGTTAAGCTTCCTCCCAGGTCCTCACCTTTGCCTAGGATTAATACCCCTTTCAGTGCTGCTCTTCTTTCTTGTACTCATAAACCCCTTCCCAAGCTGTCATCTGGCGAGCAAGATAGTATTACACTGATCAACATTGAATTTACATACTCTTTTGCGGATCCTCCCAAAAATGAGAGCGTGATTTTACCCTTGAAAACGCTCAAGAAGGGTGGAGGGAAGCTTTACGATTGGGTGATGGATTACCTAAAAGAACAGGAGGATGAAGAAGAGAAGAAGGTTGGGGAAAAGGAAGAGATACGAGAGGAGAAAAAGTTGCCCGAGATGACTGATGGCGAGAGTGCGGAGGAAAGTGATTGGGATAGTGATTGCGATCTCAGCGCTTTGCTTCGGTAAGTCCATACGCTTGCAAACCTAAGAAAAGCAGAGTTAACCATTGAATGTCAGAGACGAATACTTCAAATCACTGATCATCTCATCATCCTCCCCAACGTCGCATACAATCCCACTTCCTTCTATCTCATCTCCTCCCACCAAGATTCTTGACCTCCCTCCTTTTTCCGACGGTTCCAAATCACCTGCACCCCCTAAATCTCCCAAAACACCAGGATACAAACGAGCCCAGACTAGGAATCAGTATATTCAACTAGTTAGCAAGCCGCGTGTACCCGGTACTGCCATCGAGCCTGCCGTCCCTCCTTTGGCGTATGCTGCAGCCTCCCCGTCAGGATTGACTCTACCTCTTAACGTTAAGCGGAAGACTGATCGTCTGCTTTCGCTTTTGCATATCAGCCAAGAAGCTGAAGCATCCGCACCCCCCAAGCCGAAGAAAGGAGTTTTTACCGAAATGAGAGTTTTCCTCACTCGCGAGGCGGGAGTCTATCACCGAATCTCCCATAGGCTAATCTCGGGTCAGTGGAACGTCTGGGCCAACATCGGTGGTAAAGAAGCTAGAGACAGAGTAGAAGCAGAGCTAGAATGGCTGGGTATGGCTGATCTCTTACAAGAGATAAGGAGACCCGCGCTCGGCTTGAATCACAGTCGAAGCCAAAGTAAAGACCTAAATCTCGGTCTGGGACTGGGGTTCTGGGGGCAGCAGACGGGCACGGTGAACGAGAGAATGATTGACGATTTCGGTATACCTGAAAGGCCTATCAAGTCTGAAAGACGGACGGAGGGTATAAAAACGCTTTGTGAAGAGAAGAAATTGGAAGGCAAATGGAGGGAAAGAGCGCGAGAGAAGAGCCTGGTGCTTCGCGGCGGTTACATTTAATTTAAGCTTTAAGTAGTAGCATCATGTAGTGCATATGCGAAATAGCTAGCTGAGTGTTGTTTATCGAGCAGAGTATCATTCTATGCATAGTCGGCCTCATGTTCTGTCAATAGCAAAAAAAAAGTTTTCTCCGCTGGTGATTGGAGCTCATTGAGTTCAAATTTTCGATTGTCTGTTCCATCGGCCAACATCTGTTAACGACCAACGAATATATGCCCGATGAGAGGTAGGTAAGACAGACCGGCCAGGACATATCCGAGCACGATCGTGCAGGGAAGCATCGGGGAATGATGATATAAATACCCATGTCTACATCCCCTCACAAGCCGGTTCTAGATCTCTTTGGCATATTCTGGGATTGGAATGTCCATTATGTCGCTTTGGATTATGGACCGCTTACGACTCACTTGACAATATGCCATCTAAAAAGCTGTCCGTTGGGATGCCGGCTTCAATGACATTGGTTTGTTTACGTCCTTTTACTATCTTACGTAACAATGTCTTACGTGGCTATGAAATTTGCTGCACGGTTACTCGTTGCAACTTTTTTTTTCGGCTGGCCACCACAAAATCTCTACAACTTTACATTTCCAGCTCCATCGTAGAGTTATAAAAGATGGACGTGAGTATACCACGTACATGCTGTATATGGAGCCAACAGCTAACCAACAGACAGCCCAATTACGTTTCCACGCTCAGGCAGCTCCTCGAGGCTTCCATAGCCCCGGACACCAGTCTTATCAAGGCTGTAAGTGACTTCAAGTGCCACTCACCTAGCGTCGCTAACAAACATCGAAACAGGCTACTACCCAGCTTAATACCCAGTTCTACAAGGACCCTAACTGTATCCCCTCTTTGTACGAGGTCTCATGTACTAGCGAAAACCCCGCTGTGAGTGGCTCGTGGGAGCCGGGGGATTGAGGACCAGCTGATGGGCTACCACAGATCCGACAACTTGCTGCTGTTGAGTTGCGAAAGAGAATATCAGCCGGAGATGGTAAGATGTGGAAAAAGAACCCTCAGCAATTGAGAGACCAGATAAAGGAGAGCTTGCTTCAGCGGTTGACTAGTGAAACTTCGTATGTCTATTGTTTGATCAACGTGCCGCCACTTGGGGCCCTGGATTGACGCGTTACTCCTCTCCTAGCTCCATTGTTCGACACGCCCAGGCTCAGGCTGTCGCTGCTATTGCCGACATTGAGCTCACTGTCACCCCTCCTCAATGGCCCACTCTTATGCCCGGTCTTTACCAAGCCGCGGGCTCTGCCGACAAAGCTCACCGAGAGACTGCCATCTACGTCCTTTTCTCTATCCTCGACACCGTCGCCGAGTCTTTCGAGTCTCATCTTCAAAGCCTTTTCAAGGTCTTCTCTGTCTCTCTCATTGACCCCGAGTCTGCCGAGGTCCGAGTGACCACCCTCCGAGCCCTCGCGAAGGTTGCCGAATACATCGAGCCCAGCGACAAGCACGACATTAAGGCCTTCCAGGATCTGATTGTCCCTATGCTCAAGGTTTTGGAGCAAGCTATCAAGGATGGTGACGACGAGGGTGTCAAACACGGTTACGATGCCTTCGAGACTTTCCTTATCCTCGAGGCTCCTCTTGTTAGCAAGCACGTTGCTGAGCTCGTGCAATTCTTCCTCGGTGCCGCCAGCAACAAGGAAGTTGAGGACGAGATGAGGTGTGGTGCCCTCAACGTTCTTTCTTGGGTTATCAGATAGTAAGTTGGGTCTTATGCTTGGAATGTCTCGTCTAACAGTTCTACAGCAAGAAGAGCAAGGTCCAGGCTTTGGGTCTTGCCAAGCCCATCATTGAAGGTCTTTTGCCCATTGGTTGCGAGGACGATCCCGAGGATGTCGATGAAGACTCACCCTCTCGACTCGCTTTCCGAACCCTCGACAACCTCGCGCAGGTTCTTCCTCCCCAGCAAGTCTTCCCTGTTCTTACTCAGCAACTTCAGGTCTACATGTCCTCCGGTGATGCCCGTATGCGAAAGTCCGCTCTTATGGCTTTCGGTGTCTCCGTCGAGGGTTGCAGCGAGTACATCCGACCTCACGTTGACCAACTTTGGCCCGTGATTGAGGGTGGTCTCCAGGACGGTGAAGTCATTGTCCGAAAGGCCGCTTGTATCGCTCTTGGTTGTCTTTGCGAGTGGCTCGCTGAGGAGTGCGCTACCCGACACTCAGTCATCGTCCCCATCCTCTTCAACCTCATCGTTGACCCCGCCACGCAGAAGAACGCGTGCACTTGTCTTGACTCTTACCTCGAAATCCTCGGTGACGACATCGTCAACTACCTCACCCTCCTCATGGAGCGACTTCTCGTCCTCCTTGAGAACGGCACCGTCGCCGTCAAGATCACTGTCACCGGTGCTATCGGTTCTGCCGCCCACGCCGCCAAAGAGAAGTTCATCCCTTACTTCGGCCAGACCATCCAGCGACTCGTTCCTTTCCTCGAGCTCAACGAGAACGACGAACAGAACGATCTTCGAGGTGTCGCCACCGATACTATCGGTACTATTGCTGACGCCGTCGGTGCTGAAGTTTTCCGTCCCTACTTCCAGCCTCTCATGAAGGCCGCCTTCGAGGCCCTTACCATGGACAACTCTCGTCTCAGGGAATCTTCCTTCATCTTTTTCGGCATCATGGCCCAGGTCTTCACTGGCGAGTTCGCTCAGTACCTTCCCCAATGTGTCCCTGCTCTTGTTGCGAGTTGCCAGCAAAGCGAAGTTTCAGAAGAGCTCGACGAGGAGGGCAACTCCAACCCCGCCCAGCTTGCTGAGGCTTTCAGTATGGCCGCTGGTTCCAGCAAGAACGCTGGCGAGCTTCTTGACGATGAAGAGGACGATTCTGACCTTGCTGCTTTGGACGACATGTTCTCCAAGGTAAACAGCGCCGTCGCCATCGAAAAGGAGGTCGCCGCCGATACCATCGGAGAGCTCTTTGCTGCTACCAAGTCTGCTTTCATGCCCTATGTTGAGGAGACCGTCAAGGTTCTCATCGACTTGCTCGATCACTACTACGAGGGTATCAGGAAGTCTGCTGTCGGTGCCTTGTTCCAGTACATCAAGACCATGTACGAGCTTTCCGAGGCTCCCGAGTGGCAGCCCGGAGCCAAGATTGTGAGTGTGAACATTGTATCTTCTCCGTGCCTTGCTGATCCTTCCCAGGCCATCCCTCTCCACGAGCACGTCAAGAGCATTGTCAACTTGGTTCTCCCCCCTATTTTCGAGACTTGGAAGACTGAAGATGACCAGTAAGTTTGTATCTCTACACTTTGGCTTTTCCTTCTTTCCACGCATGAGGAAACATTTTAACTCAGCTCACTCCGAGCCAATGTGCCATGAGGCTATCTATATAATTTGTCTGATACATTACCTTTCTTTCAAATTCGAATTATTTGGCATAAGAATCGATGTTAACACTTTACTTCAGGTCTGTTGTTATTTTCATGTGCTCGGAGCTCGCCGACACTATGAACAAGTGCGGCCCTGCTGTCATCGAGGGCTGTAAGTTCCCAATCCTGTAACTATCAAAAGCATCGACTGACGTCCCACAGACCTTGACGAGGTTGCCACTTTCGCTATTGAAATCCTCGAGAAGAAGTCTCTCTGTCAACAGGACCCCGATGGAGACGACGAGGGTGCTGCCGAGGCCGACTCGTCCGAGTATGAGGCCGCTCTCGTTTCCAACGCTGCCGACGTCTTCGGTGCCATGGCCACCGTCCTTGGCCCCGACTTCCAACAGGCTTTCGGCCAGGTCTTGCCCTTGATTGCCAAGTACACTGAGAGCAAGAGGACAAACACCGAGAGGTCAATGGCCATCGGCAGCTTGGGTGAGATCATCGTTGGTTTGAAGAGCGGTGTCACCCAATTCACCGAGCCTCTCTTCCAAGTCATCTCCCGAGGTATTGTCGACGAGGACCCCGACGTTCGATCCAACGCCGCCTTTGCTTCTGGTGTCCTCATCGAGAACTCTGACGCCGACCTATCTTCCCACTACCCCGCTCTCCTCCATGCCCTCCACCCTCTCTTCACTCCTCCTGAGCACGCCCCTCCTGCTCTCTACAATGCTCGTGACAACGCTGCGGGTTCCGTTGCTCGTATGATCACCAAAAACGCCGCTGCTCTCCCTCTTGCCGACGTTGTCGCCGTTATCGTCTCTGTCCTTCCTCTTAGGTTCGACCCTCTCGAGAACCGAGCAGTCTACAAGGCTCTCTTCCAAGTGTTCCGAACTCAGCCCGATCTCGTCATGGCTCACATCGACCACTTGCTTCAGGCCTTTGCCTATGTCCTTCTTGACCCTAGCCACGCTGACGACACTACCGATGAGACCAAGGCGGAGCTCAAGGCGTTGGTTGAGCATTTGAAGAGCCAAGTGCCCGACAAGGTTGCTGCTGCTGGCTTTGCTTAAAGTGCGCCAAAGGTGTTGTTGTAGCGGCTTTAGAGCAAGTCTAAAAATGTAGATATATATAATCGAGGGCGGAAAGAAGAGAAGAAAGGAGGAAGGCATATTTTACGACATCATGACTACCCCCCAAAATCATCCTGCCCAACCCAGCCCCATCATAAACCGCATGCTTTCATCTTTTTTCTTCTTTGTTAAATTGTTTGAAATATACCTTTAGTGGTCGGCGCGATTCCCCCATCTTTGTTCATAGAGAGGATGCATGGGTCTGCTCTGTTTGGAATTTCCTTGTTGCTGTTGTGCAATCTATTATTATCCTGTTCTCTGTTCAATACACTGACTGAATTGACCACTGGAATGAAACCGAGGTGAAAAGCACGAAATGCAACCACTTACGTAATGCACGCGGTAGAGATGCGACGCGTGCGACATGACCGAGAAATTGTGTATTCGTCCTTTTTGACTCTTTCGTTTCTTCGCTTCTCACCAAACGGCATACGATCACGATGGCTCCTCGCCGACAGTCTCAAGCGTCTCAAAGAAAGGGAAAGCAGCCTGCCCAGGAAACCCAAGACGACTCTGATGAAGAAACTCAGGGTGGCAGGTCTGGTCCTCTGACTGATGCGGTGAGTATCGTTTGACGTGTCCGACGCGTTGTAAAATGCGCGTTGTTACGATATATGGAAAAAAAAAAGTTGGCAAAAGGAAGCTGACGCTTGGGATAGGATATCGAATCTCGAGCGGGGATGTTGGTTCGATTAGCACTGTTCCAGGAGTATAAGCGTATTCCCATAAGGCGCACTGAAGTCGCCAAACAGAGTAAGATACCGGCGTTTTTATGTTTTCGTACTTTGATGATAAGGCGCTGACAGATCTTCTTCACTTGCAACAGTCCTTCCTGATAATACACGAGCGTTCCCCCTGGTCTTTGACCGAGCCCAAGCCATTCTTCGCAATACTTTCGGTTGTGAACTTTATGAGATCCGTGCGCGAGGCAAAGGAGAGAGTATGGAAGATCCATCTCAGACTCAAGAAATGACTCAAACCCAGAAGAAGGGCAAGGGAAAGGGAAGGCAGCCTAACAGAAGGATGGATGCGATTGAGGAAGAAGAAGAGGGCGAGGAGGGAGAAGAAGAGGCCGGGGAGGGAGAAGAAGAGGAGGGAGGTGTCATTGCTACGCAAAGTATCAAGAGGGGTCAGTCTAAGCTTCCTTTTGTTTGGGCCGTTGAACGCTGACACATTCTGAAGAAACCGGAACCAAAGTATATATCCTTCAGAATATATTGCCTGGTAAAATCCTCGAGGCGATGGCGGAGCCCGCTCCGTTACCTCACGGTATTCAATTTGAAGGTGACGATGACGATTCTGGTGCACTGTTACAATGGGATAAAGGGGATGGAGGGATTATCGGCCATGTTGGCTTGTTAGGTATCAGGACGTTGATCTTGTCTCTCGTTCTTTGTCATAATCGGATCATCAGCGATGGCACGTGGCTTCTTCCTCAAGAATGATTACGAGAGCTAAAACATGAAATTCTCAGATCACCTGCA